>NC_060274.1:27100925-27282005 GCF_021613505.1 Equus quagga
AAACGCTGGGTTATGGAGGAATGGACAGATACATCAACGAATCATGGCCAAGCGCTGGGTTATGGAGGAATGGACAGATACATCAATGAATCATGGTCAAACGGTTTTTTAAAACTACTGGAGGAGTCAGCTAACCACACAATCGTTTACACCGTTATTAATGACAAGGTCCCCGGGAAGAAAGGACTGCTACTTCGTGAAAACTGAAGAGTTTGATGAGTTAATGGTGTATGAAGAGTAAACGACCTTCTGTGAGACTTAAGGCTCTGGGAGGGACCCCGGCATGTGGGACGTTTATACCCTGTTAATAATCATAGAGCGAATCCAAAAAAGCAATGGGAAGTTACTATAGGCTTTAAGCATGGGGACAATGCAATCCTGCCAGATTTACATATTTCCCCCCACATTTTGTTATGGAAAAATTTCAAACCTCCGGAAAAGTTAAAATTGTTGTGCAATAAGCTTCCAATTATCCGCTACCTTGATTCTATAATTGCAAATACTTTGCTGTTTCTGCTCGAGCCCATTCATCTATCCATTCATTTATCCACCTATTGATCCACCCTATCTTTTGAAGCACTTTGAAAATTGAAGTGTAATTTACAAACAGAAGAATTTACCCGTTTTAGTAAACAGTTGTGTGAGCTTTGACAAAGCATACTGTCATGTAACCGCCTCAGTCAAGATACACAACAGTTCAATCTTGTTTTTAATGCATTTCAAGGTTTTTCAGACATCAGTACATTTCACTCCTAAGCGCTTCAGCGTGCATACTGTTAATTACAGTTTAAGATTTGTTTAAGGTTATTTATATTTTTCAAGGTAAAATGTACGTACAGTGAAATGCGCATCATAACCTTTCTTGACAAATGCATAAAGCTAACCTACGCAACCCTGAACCCCTCTCAACATGATTGTAAAAGTTTTCATCACAAGAAGAATTTTTGTAACTATGTAGGTTATATATGTTACCTAGACTTACTGTGGTGGTCATTTCACGATATAAACAAATGTCGAACCATCGTGCTGTCACCTGAAACCAAGATAATGTTATATGTCAAACGTACTTCAGGGGCCGGGCCAGTGGCACAGCTGTTAAGTGGGTATGTTCCGCTTCAGTGGCCTGGGGTTCGCCGGTTTGGATCCCGGGTGTGGACATGGCAATGCTTGGCACACCATGCTGTGGTAGGCGTCCCACGCATAAAGTAGAGGAAGATGGGCACGGATGTTAGCTCAGGGCCAGTCTTCCTCAGCAAAAGGAGGAGGATTGGCAGCAGATGTTAGCTCAGGGCTAATCTTCCTCAAAAAAAAAAATGTACTTCAATAAAAGGAAGATGAACATTTCCATCAGCCCAGAAAATCTCTGTCTGCTGGGTTGCAGTCAATTCCTGTTCGCACTCTCCCCTTCCCATGGGCAACCAGTGTTCAGATCCTTTATTTTTACCAGAGATTAGTTCTTTCTGTTCTAGAATTTCAGATCAATAGAATGAAAGGATATGTTCTGTATAAGACTCCTTTCAGCCAGTACAGTATTTTTGAGATTACATACATTAAGCCTAACAGTTGTTCTTTTTAAATTGCTGAGTAGTATTCCACTGTGTCAATACGTGACTGTTCTCCTGTGGGTGGCTACCTGAGCTGTTTCCAGTTTTGGCTATTATGAGTAAAGCTACCATGGACACTCTTATACAAAGCTTTTAGTAAGAAATATTTATTCTTTCATTACTTTTAGGTAAATATCTAAGATTGGAATTTCTTGGTCATGGAGGTATGTATATGCTTAGTTTTATTTTTTAAAAAGCCAGAGCTTACTCCAAAGGGGTTGGATCATCAGCTTAATAGTTTTAAAAATGATGCTGCCTGTAAGGATGGAGCTTGGCTTGGAAAGAGGTAAAAGTAGATAAGGGAAGACAAATTGGGATGTTTGGACACAATAGGGGGCAGTGGGAAGAGAGAAGAGTGAACGAAAGTGAGGTACGTCTATGACACAGAATTCACAAGACTTGGTAGCAGATAGAGTTTGAGGGGAGGTAATGGATTAGTCACATTTCAGGCACAAACAGACAGGGGATGGTGGTGTGAGTACCAGGATGGAGAGCTCGGATGGGGCACCGGGGTCAAAGGAAAGTCCTCAGCTCCATTTTGGACATGTGCAGTGTGATGTGACTGTTTCCTCTGTTGGAAAAACGTTTAGCTTATTTGTGCCAATTTATACACATATGAAATATATACCTGCATATCATATATATCATGACAATATATATCTTACAGACCGTATATAAATAATATATATTTATGTATTGTGACAATTTAGATTTACATATATAAGTATAAAATTAAATGTAGCCCACTTTGTTAAGCACCAAACAGACTTCTGTTTTCTAAATTTACTCTTCCCTTGAACTGAAGAGCTAACTGTATATCCTTACTTATGATTTACTCAATGAAAGGGAACACAGATATTTATTATGTCTTAATGTTTAAAGTTATACAAAATATTAACAACTGTAACTTGTTAAAATTATATTCACTTCAACGCCTTGGAATGTATAACTTTTGCTTGAAAAAATGACAGCACTTTTACTGGACAACGAGATGATTTATTACTTAAGACTTAATTAGGATAAATGAGGGCTATGATGCGGTACAGTATTTTCACAGATGGCTGAAATCACTTTGGGAAAAGCTTGGATTCAAGTTCATCTCTATACGCTGCTTGAGATAATTTAGCTGGAATTTGAAATAAATACGTTTACCAGCAGTTTAAAGCATTAAACTTAGAAACAAACACAAACGATAATTATAATTCTTGATGAAGTTCCTGCAGAACTAAAACTCTTTAATCAATAAAGTCTTTAAAGAGACTTTTAAAGGTCTTTGTAATTTGTGTTTTGCTCAAAAACGGTATGGCTGCCTAATCTTAACGAGGATTCTAATCCAACTGATTTTAGACACAATTTTATCCAGAACACACTCTTCCAATTTAGATATCCTTGAAACAAGACAATAATATTTTTAATAATTACAGAAATTCTTTGAGAGAGAACAAAAATGATAGATAGACTTGCTACCTATATGAAAGAGACCCCTACAAGCCATTTAGACTTTAAATATATTTCCATTATTAAAAGTTTCATAAATGTTGAGAAAAACAATTCAAAATCTGCATTAGCAGTCCCTAATCTCATGTTATACCACCTAACATAGTTATGTAAAATGATAGGGTTGTCATTAAAATGTAATTAAAGATTTAGATTTCATGCCAAGCTGTCAACAAGCCTCATTTTGCTTAATTATCTACAGATTTTCAGGACCACCTGTTTTCAGGACGGCTTTTCATTTCTAGGAGGTCAACGAAAGGAAAAGAAAATGAAGATTTTGCCAAGTGTGCCTTGTTTGTCTATAATCCGCTTGCTCCTGACTGAAGGCTGACTCCAGTTCCCCTTGATGCTCCAGCTCCCTCTGATCTAGCGGTCACGGGCTGTTGACAGCCAGTTGCAGTCTGGCAAGAAGCTAAAAAGAAGGGGACCCATTTAAACAATTACGATTTAAATGCTGCAATAGCTGGTGTTTGGTTTCAGTAAATTTGTTGTCTGGCCTATCAAAGGCCCCCACATATCCTTCTGAAAGTTAAATGAAGGTTTTATTCATCAATGACTCATTGCTTCCCACTTGCTAATGCTGTCTGAGAAAATATGAATTTTGATTAGAAAGATTATATGAATTTTCTAATGATCTACATGAATATGTGTAAAATAATGTTTAAAAATAAAGAATATTAAACAGATTGTTATGTATAAGAATTGATACTGAGAGAAGAGGATCTCTAGCTTACATCAAAAAATAATCTGCAGTGGCTGAATAGTCAGTGCTGGTTTTCTGTTTTTCTCCAGTACACTTGGAGATTCCTTGGCATTTAGAAAGTAAACATTTACAAACTTGTAAAATTTTTTTAAACTAATGCATTTCTTAAGGAAATGCCATGTGGGACAGCAGTTAAGACTCAGGCTTCAGGGCCGAACTGTTGGGGTTTGCTCCCTGCATTATCAGTTACTAAGAGTGAACTTGGACAAGTTACTCAATAGCTTTGTGATTTCACAGCCTCGTCCATAAAATAAAGAGAGGAACAGCACCAACTTCTGGAAATTGTTGAGAAGACTAAGGAAATGTAAACTGGTCGTTCAGGTCAGAGATGAAGTCGGGCTAAGGCAGGGAAATTGGGCAGAATTCAAACTCAAGAGCGATATAGTCTGCAAGTGGAATTCACAGGTTTTGGTAGCAACTAGGATCTAGCGAATCTTTCTGCCAGCTGGTGTTAAGGCACTTCCAAAGATATCCCTCCTTTTGACTTGGACATGAGACATATGTACATGTGTGTATATGCACATGAGCACATCACGCATACATACACATATATACACACATCACCGCAGTGACGACACGGGCCCTGGCAGCAGGTCACAGCGCTTGTCTTCATCATGGGCCCGGGTGGAAGGTGGGGTCACCTCCTCAGCCTTCTTAGCTGAAAGTACTTTTCCCTGGGCAGCGCGTTCATCAGCATGGCACACTCAGGTGAGCAAAGCGGAGCTCAGCTTGGGAGCAAAGGAGAGCTGGGGATAAAAGTCTGAAAAAGGAGTTGAAAGTGTGTGGCCTCCCAGTTATGGGAATTCACACCAAAGAAAGCAAAAGCTTTGGGCTGGTGTGGCTGCTAAGCCCTGGTGAAACAAGGCGCAGGTACCAGGAGCTGTCCTGCAGTGCAGGGGATAGACATATACATATACGTAATTTAATACAATTTTGCAAATGCAAACACTGAAGTTTGCAGAAAAATCTTCGCAGGGTACCCTAAGAAATTATATCATGAATCATGCATTTAATTTACATATGCTTTCTTCTATATCATCTTATTAGTGAGGAAAATGACGCCTTTAAAGAAAAACAGGTAAAATGTCTGACAATATATATGTGGTGTTTAATTTTAGGCGGCCGGTACATTTCTACGTGGAGACCAAGACAACCTTAAGGATCTCCTCAGCTGGACTCAACTTTACCCAGTTTTCTTCCTGACTCTAGGTCCCTGATTTCCCTTGTCTTAGAGAATTTACTTTAGAAAACTTGTAATTGTGAATTCTTCCTCTGCCTCTTTGAGATATAAGTCTTTTTAAAAGTCTCTTGCCAGTTTTTGTTGTTGTTGTTTTTGCTGAGGAAGATCTGCCCTGAGCTAACATCCGTTGGTTGCCAAACATCCTCTTTTTTTTTTTTTTTTTGCCTGAGGAAGATTTGCCCTGTGTTAACATCTGTGCCCATCTTCCTCTACTTTGCATGTGGGTCGCTACCACAGCATGGCTGATGAGTGGAGTATGTCCACGCCCAGGATCCAAACCCATGAACCCTGGTCCACTGAAGTGGAGCATGTGGAACGTTAACTGCTCAGCCATGGGGCAGGGCCCTCTCTTACCAGTTTTACAACCCAGGTGTGTCTTTCTTAAGGACTTTGCTCCTTCAATCATTCATCTTCCTTCCTACAACACTGATGCCACCACATATACCAGAATATTACAAAGAGCCCAAAAATGTGCTTTAGTATCTTCCATTTTTAAAACAAATCCTCTCTTGACTCTATTTTCCCTTTTCTTGGGTCACCAATAACAGAAGAGATTTCTCAGGAGTTGTCTACACAGTGAGTCCACTTACTGACCTCCCATTCATTCCTCAACCCAGTTACAACTAGCTTCTGCCACCATTTGTCCACTAGAACTGCTGTTCTCAAGGTCACCAGTGATCTCCCTCATGCCAAAGCCAATGGAAATTAGTCAACAGCGCTTGACATAGTCTGGCAAATTTTCCATGCAAAGACCTAGATTCTTCTCTAGTTTAAATTCTACGTTAGTGATCACGTTCATTTCCACGGCTTCAAATATTGTTACATATCTGCAGTCCAACACTCTCTTTTGGACTCAATATCCATACGTTCTCTGATTAACCAAACAGTGCCATTTAGATGTCTCACAAATATTTTGAATATGAGATACCCAGAATCAAACTTTTTTTTTTTAAGAAGATTGGCCCTGAGCTAACGTTTGTTGCCAATCTTTCTCTCTCTTTTTTCTTTCTCCCTAAAGCCCCAGTACTCAGTTGTATATCCTAGTCGTAGGTCATTCTAGTTCTTCTGTGTGGGATGCCACCTCAGCATGGCCTGATGAGTGGTACTAGGTCCGTGCCCAGGATCTGAACCAGAGAACCCCAGGCCGCCAAAGCGGAGCATGTGAACTCAACCACCATACCACCAGGCCAGCTTTCAGAATCAAACTTTCTATTTTTACCTTCAAATATTTTTCTCCCAAGTCTTTTCCTTTCCAAGAATGACAATACCATTTCCATAGTTTCTCAAGCTAGAAGCTTGGGATTCATTCTCAGGTGCTCCCACCATCCTCATGCTCATGCCTCAACCCAATCCACGATGCCTATTAGTTAACACCTTCAAAGCATGTTTCAAAACTCTCCACCTCTCTCTACATCTATTACTGCATTCGAGTGTAAGCCAGCATTTCTGACCCATTTTTCCAATTGCCACCTTCTAATCAGTTCAATCAATTCCCACATACTGATCACACTGATATTTTTAAAAAGCATAGATCTGGTCATTTTATTTCTCTGCCTTAAATTTTTCACTGGCTCTCCCTGTATTTAGAATAAGTTATACACTCTTATCGAGGCCTGCAAAGCACGTCTTGCCCCGACTCCCCCTTCAGAATAAAAGTTATTTCTCTAGTCATATTTCTCTTTTCTTTTCCACTTCCCCGTGATCACCATGTGTCAGCTGGACTGTTCTTTTATTTCCTATATTCATCCCCAGGGCCTTTGCACGTGTTCTTGCTTAGATCGCTCCACCTTGCTCCCCTCTCCACTGTATCATTAGAAGTTATACATCAGCCTAGTGGTTGTCTCTACTGGTTACATCCAAACTGATTCTCACTGTATTTACCGTCAGAGAAAACTTGTCATATTCTTCATATTATGGATCATGATTTATAATTCGTCTCTTCCTGTTTGTTTTGTTGGTTTGCTGTCTGTCTCCCTCACAAACCTGAATTGCATGGGGTTTGGGACCATGTCCACCTGGTTAAATTGTCTGTCTCCCCCACCTACCACGCTGCCTGATGCACTGGGGATGCTCAGAGCCTTCACTGGCTGAACGAACACCCCTGTCAGGAATCTGCTTCTGGCTCTGTGTGCGAATTCTGCACAGATGCGTGCGACCTGAACGGACTCACACCAAGAGGATACAGACGTCAGTTCAGAATGCTCTTGCTCGCTCTTTGATCCTTTAAATCAGAAGTCTCTGTGAGCCAAGAAATGCCTTCTTCTAAAGTGCCTTCTGCTTTTCCTGCTCTTTAAAAATCGTGCCTGACCAAATTCTGTTCAGAGTATGTTTTATAAAATCTCACTGACTGAATGCAAGCAGGCAAGGAATGGGCTGAACCTGGCTGCCGTTCTAGCTAATAAGATTTGAACTGGATGCTTGAGATCACATGGGGCTCCCCCACAGCCTCAGCCGTTCATCACTGCTCTGCGGGACTGTGAACAGTAAAGAGACCAGAACCGCTGTCTCCCCACATGGAAACGGGAAACTTCAGATCAACTCAGTCAGCACAACTTGGAAAGTGTTCCCCTGGAGTAAGCAGATGCTCAGGAACACAAATTAGTTATCAGAGCAGATTTATTGTAAAACACATGTACAAGTGTTTTTATATACATTTAGACGTACAAACAAACATAAGCCCGCTAACAGCTTAGTGACGTCTGGAAGTCAATTTTGTCAAGTAGTCAACATTGTACTATCCTGTGATAGAGAGACCAGCTTCAGGAGAATTATTATTACGGTTTTTGGTATGAGTCATTCTTTTTTCTTGCGTGTGGCTGAAATGGAGTGGTTTTCTGTGGTTGCTCAAAGAAATGAATGGGTTCTGAGCAACAATAAATAACAAGTTAGATTAAAAAAAAATCAAGGATAATTATCTTACTTGAACTTTTATCCCCATTCAGATTGTAAGGCCCAGTGGACACTGATGAGCTGAAGGCAAGAAAGTTGTATACAGCTGGTGTTATGCTGGCTTCTCAAATACGTGTGGCCCTCAAATTAGTTTTCCAAAACTCAGATGGTCTGAAATGAATCTTATAAACTCAGAATAAATTTGTGTCCTAGTTTTCTTAAAGCTTTTCTCACATTTCAGGTCTGAGTCAGGCACTCATTTCTCTGTGATCATAATGACCTGGACACACACTCTATCGTGGTGTTTAGCCCTTCATTTATCTTACAAGGCTCAAAAGCAGGAAGAATATCTTTTATTTGTAGGGTTCTACTGCACAAAGCAGAGGCCAAATGAAATTTTTAAATTTAATGATGGGTGAATAATATTTCCACAAAGAAGATTTTTGCGTTTAAAAACTCATTGTATGCAATAATATATACACTTCTAACTGCACTGTATTTATATATATGGTAAGAAATTGAAATTGGGAAACTCTCCAAGCATGTGAATAATTTACTTAAAAATCACCAAAGTTCAGAAAATTTTTGAAACATAGGTAACGAAATATAAAACAATGAATACACACATATTTACATACATATATATGTGTGTATGGGTGTGCATATAAAAAACTATCAGACTGGTCATTTTTTAAATAATAAAAATAAACGTGAGGGAGAATATAGTGAGTCATTCCTACATGTTGTTGGTAGGAATATGATTTTTTCCAACCACTTTTGAAAGCAATTGAGAATTATGTAATAATATTAATCAGTGATAATCACAAAGATTATTGTTCAAAGATAGTCATAGTATTTATTATAGGATTTGCAATTTACTTTTTGTGTGTGTGTGAGGAAGACTGGCCCTGAGCCAACATCTGTTGCCAATCTTCCTCTGCTTATATGTGGGACACTGCCACAGCACGCCCTGATGAGTGGCGTGTAGGTCTGCAACCAGGATCCAAACCAGGGAATTCCAGGCCACTGAAGCTGAGTGGGCAAATTTAACCACTGTGCCACCAGGCTGGCCCCAGAATTTGCATCTTAGAGAAATGAACATACGGGAAACATTGAAGAGAAATGACAAGGCATGAAGAATTGAATGCAAAGGTCTATCAGGCATTTAACAAGAGTAGACAGAACGGTTTTCAGTTCTGACTGGGATCAGTTAAGACCACTTCAGCCTCTGTTCCCACTAATTACAACGAAAACCTCTGGATAAAATACGAAAAGCAACCACCTGAGGACTCTGAAAAACAAGCAAAAGCAGGCAGATTGGAGAGAGGAGTTGGAGAAGAAACCCATATAGGTATGAGTTCCCAATTTCAGTTGGCTTTGTCCAAGGGCAGACCTAGACAGAGCAATAAAACAAGGCGGATGTAATGTCTCTCAGTTCTGCAGGTCATAAATTCAGGAATGTCACACTGGAGTCTCTGGGCTGGTTCTCACTGGACTAAAATCAGTGTCAGCCAGCCAGGGCTTATATATGGAGGCTCTGGAATAGAATCCACTCTCAGGCTAACGCAGGTGGTTGTACATTTCATTTCCTCCTCAGGCAGTTGTAGGACTAAAGACTCTGTCTTCTCATGGGCAGTAGGGGTGGGCCAGGCGCCATTCTCAGAGTCTGGAGGCTGCCAGCTTGCTTCTCCCACAGCCCCTCCATCTTCAAAGCCATCAGCTGCTCCCTGAATCCTTCCAGGGCTTCAAACCATCCTCTGACCTCCTCTCCTGCTGCATCCTCTGACCTCCTCTCCTGCTGCATCCTCTGACCTCCTCTCCTGCTGCATCCTCTGACCTCCTCTCCTGCTGCATCTTCCTACCTCCTCTCCTGCTGCATCCTCTGACCTCCTCTTCTACTTTAAGGGCTCTTGTGATTTTATGGGCCCATGTTAATAATAAAAATAGTGTCACCACTTTAAGGTCAAGTAATGAGTAACCTTAAGTACATCTCACCTCTTCCGGTATTGGAGCATGGGATCTTTGGGAAGACATCTTAGAATTCAGTTTATCACACTTCACAAAACCATTAAGAGACGATTCGCCTTTCTCTTAAAGAGTTTGTGTAAGGTTGTAATTAACTCTTTTCTAAATATTTGTTATAGCTCACCTGTAATGTATTCCTCGCCAGTGTTTTCTCAGTGGAAAAGCTTTAAACTATTGATTAAATTTCTCTAAGTTTAATAGAATTATTCGAAGTTTCTAATTGTTCTTTAATAATTTTGAGAATTTATATTTTTCTAGGAATGTATGCATTTCTTCCAACCTCTAGTTATTTTGCATAAATATTTTATGATATTGATTTATCTTTCTATTTCTGTTGTTGCTTTATTCATTACTAATATATTATTTTATTTATTCATTATTGATATATTATATAGTTTAATATACTATTCTCTTTCCCTAATCCATTTTGAGGTACTTATCAAATTTATTAATCGTTTGGAAGCATCACTTATAACCTTTTTGCTTATTGTTATTTTATCTTTTATCTTTATTATTTTCTTCTTTCTACTTCTTTTGGGCTTATTCTGTGTTCTTTTTCTAACTTTTAGTCAGATTTAAAAATTCTAATGACATGTCCCTGATGTATATATTTTCCAGCTTTGGAATATAGAATTGATATGTAGCCATGAGATAAAATTTAACTGTTTTGTTTAAATAGTTTCTATCCTTGCTGATATTTGTAAAAATAGATTTAGTCATCTGTTTTTTATTTTTTTCTTTCTGCTTTTTTTCCCCAAAGGGCCCTGGTACATCGCTGTATATTTTCAGTTGTGGGTGCTTCTAGCTGTGGCATGTGGGACGCCGCCTCAGCATGGCCCAATGAGTAGTGCCATGTCCGTGCCCGGGATCTGGGCTGCTGAAGCAGAGCACGTGAACTTAAGCACTCAGCCATGGGGCCAGCCCCCATATTCATCTTAAAAATTTATTAAAATCTTCTATTATCATGAATACCTCAAATTTTCTTTGCAGTACTTTTAACAAAGTATTTTGAAATCATTTATCACACATAAAATATTAAATTTTCTGCCTCAATTAAAGCTTTTAGTAATACATATTTACCTTTCCTTTTAATCTCTCTCATAATAATTTAATCCTCAGAATTACTTCATCTAACAAAATTGGAACCCAGAACTTTGCTGGAGTATTTCCTTTTTTACATAATTTTGGTTTCAACATTTCTTCTTCCTTTTGTTTTAATCATGACTACTAAGAATATCATACAGATATTTTTCTTAAAATCCTGTATACAATTTTTGGCTATTAACTTAAGAGTTCAGTCCATTTATCCTAACTACCCGTGCGATTAGACTCATATCTAATATGTTAGTTTGTGTTTCTGCTTTTCCTGCTTTTTCTGTTTTCTTTCTTTTTCTATTGTTTTCTTCTGAGTAAATCAAATTTTTTGCTTTATCTGCTTTTTCTAATACTTTGTGAACTAAATAATCTCTTTCCATTCTTCCAGTGGTTACCCTAGAAATTTTAGCATGAAGATTTAACTTAGCAAAGACTTACTTCAGTCAATATCTTTACCCCTGTGAGTTTGCTCTTTCTTCTTTCATCACCAGCTCAGAAATACTTTAAAAGGGATCGTTTATCATGTATTTAGGGTATTTTGGAAAATTTTTGCTGGAAAAGATTTTTATAATTTGCTGGAAGCAGTAGCCCTAAAAGGTACTATTTTTATTGTAAAAGAAATCCTCACTTAAAACTTGTTGTATAACTTGTTGAGACAGACATTTAAAAAAATAATAAAGGAGGGTTATGAACTAGGCAATACATTTGAAAAACTGAATGAAACATAAAAATACTACAAAGATATAAAATGCCAAAAATGCCCCAAGAAGAAATAGAAAATGTGATTATATTAATCAAATTTAAGAAATTGAAGTGAAAACAATCCTTTACAAATTCTACCAAAATTTTACAGATAAATTATTCTGTACTATACAACTTATTTCAGAAAAAACAAATTTTACTGTTAAATTATGCTCATTATTAATTTCTTTTCCTATTTTAGTCACTTTATTTTAGGTAACTGGTTTCAAAAAAATCTCCAAATATAAGGCAATCAATGAAAGTAGTTAATTTTGTAGTTAAAAAAAAACCCCACATTTGTTAATGGTCCTCCTTCTTTTAGCTTTGGAGCAAAGTATTTTTAAAAAATTAAAGATATTCCAGTTATTTATCCACCTCCTAACAAATATTCTGTGCTCTGCGATCATATTTCATAATTGATTAAAAAAACAGTGGCCTGTGTTCGATGAATCTAAAGTTAATGTTGTAACTAATTTGTCATCTTGGGTTCACAAAAGATGACCTGGATGATCTGATGGAAGTTATTTATAGCGTCATTGGCTCGTCTGTGGCTTTGGTGGACGCTGGTAAGATCGACTTCAGAATTTTTCCAGGCTGACCTCGTGGGCACCACGGTGTGGACGCTGAGCTTTGTGGTCCTGATTGGTAGGTGTTGAAGTTGATCCAGAACTGGGTTTAAGAGAAGTCTTAGTCTTAATATTGATGTCATGCTGGCTAGGTAAAATAAATTTGAAAATTTACCTTTTCTCTTGATCTTTTGGCTCAGTTTAAATAGCCTTGTAAAAATCTGTTCCCTAAAGGATCAATGTAGCTTATTTAACCAGTCCATTTTGGGGGAGTTAACTTTCAAATGTGTGATTCATTCAACAGCCGTTGTTCTATTGAAAGTTTCTGACATCTTAGGATTGAATTTTGGTCATTTATGTTTTCCTGAAAAATTATCAGTTTTATCCAGGTTTTCAATTGTTTTGTATACCTTTTCTAGAATGACTAAAGTATTCTCTTATTATTCTAAATATTTCATATATATGTGGTTATTGCTTTACTATATATATGTGCCTCTATATATGATTTTGTCTCCTTTTTAAATATTAGGTTAGCTAGAGGTTAATTTATTTCATTAGTTTATTTAATAAACTGCTTTTTATTTTATTAGTTCTACCACTGTTCTGTTTCCTCATTCTTTTTTTTTTTGAAAGATTGGCACTTGAGCTAACAACTTGCCAGGCTCTTTTTCGGTTTTTCCTTCCCAAACCCCCCCCCCCCCCCAGTAGATAGTTGCATACTTTTAGTTGTGGGTTCTTCTAGTTGTGGCATGTGGGATGCCACCTCCACATGGCCTGATGAGCAGTGCCATGCCCACACCCAGGATCCGAACCAGCGAAACCCTGGGCCACCGAAGTGGAGTGTGCGAACCTAACCACTCGGCCACGGGGCTGGCCCCTGTTTCCTCATTCTTAATTCCTGTGTTTGTCACTGTTAAGTCCTTCCGTTTCCCTACAGTAATTTTCTCTCTACTTTTAATGACTCTTCAAATCAATTATTTTCACATCCTCTGTTAGTAATGCAGCCACTAGTCTATATATTATCTTTGGGGCACTTTTTAACTATATACCATGAATTCTGATATACGGTGTATTCCTTATTATTACTTTTAGTTATTAAGCATTTGTTTCTATTTTTTATTGTCATTCCTAGTTTTAGTTCACTGTAACCGCAAACATGATCTAATATTATTTCAACTTTTTGAAATTGGTTGCACTTTGTTTTGTAACTTAAAATGTGGCCAATTTTTGTTAATATGCCTGCATGCTTAAAGAAAGGTAAGTTACTACTTTCCAGTGTATAAAATGTGGCTCTGCTATTTGATTCAACGTGAAAGTCATTTGCATTATTTAATTTTTCTTTTCTTATAATGACAGATATACTTGATGTTAGGTCTGTTTTCATACATTCGTTAGGATTTTGGTATTGAATGCTGCTTCTGTTTTGCCTTCACATTTCTATTCCTGATATTTGTGTTTCCACTTTTTGGGTTCTATGTCTATACTTAAATGAATTAAGTTCTTACTCAGTCCTTACGTACCTCCATTTAACATGGTTTTTCCCTTTCTTTCTTGTTTTGGCTGGGGTTCACTGTCATTTATTATTGCCAAAAGGGGCTATGTTCATGCATGCTGTATTTCCTAAATCATTCTGCACTGGAAATTGCTGACATAGGTAGAGAGGCTACTACTGTTCCAGGCTTCAAATCCACATAAAATTATAATGTCCAGAGGAAGAGGGATACCTGTCTTCTCTTTTAGTAACAATTGCTCAGGAGAAAGATAACGGGCCCCCAATAGCCGTATTGAACTTCTCATTGCATATCCTTGATTCAAATTGTGCCAGATACCCGTTGCTGAGCCAATCGTTGTCGCTAGGAGAAGAGCAGGTGATAATTGCACAGGACAGACTTACTGAACCAGTTGCTAAGAAGGTAACAGCACTGACTTGCTCTAATATGAGAGCTGCTTCGGGAAGGACGGGTCCTTAGTAAAAATGCAGGGAACCATTTGGAAATAGGGAAATGGATGCTGGTTAGGGAACTAGGAATAGCCCCATGCTAGTTTCTTTTTGATTATTTCTCTGCTTTGAGAAGGGGGCATTCGTTCTGCACCAGCTATTAATTGAAGCTTAGTGTTGGAGACAGGCCAGGTGACTAGGCAGAGTAAGCAAAGATTGGATTTAGGTATCGCATTCTGATCATTCTCTTACTACCTCCACTGGGTACCACGTCCTTGGGAGAGTATCTCTTCTTTCCCACTTAGAGTTCTGGGTTACCTTCCTTTGGGGTGAGCAGGTACACTGCAGCCTGGTGTGTGATGTGATTGTATGTGTGTGTTTTCGTCTAGCATTTACCCCCACCCAAGTGACTAGCATTCATGGCTGCAGAGTTGGGTCCATCCCGGCCGTGCCCCTCTGCTCTGCCACACTCATACTCTGACTGTTGAAAAGAGGCTGTGTCTTTAATATTCTTGCTCACCTTCATATTCTCTGTTGGCTAACGTCTTGAATTTGGCTCAAGTACACTCCTCAGCTGTATCTGTATCCTCTGACCTTGTACCCTGGAGTAAGTGATGCTAGTCCGGCAATTCAGTTAGATTCAAAGTATAGGGTGGGTTATTATATTGAAATTTTCCAATTTTTTCAATGTTTGCATTAGTTTCTAGGAAATTCAATGCTGAATACTAAGTCAAATTTAAATTATGGAAGTGTCCTAACTAAGTTATGGTTCCTCCACATGTCCTTGAATGACAAGCTAAGGTATCTAAACTGAGCTAAGCCCGCTAAAATCATACATTAGGGTCCCGTCTGTTGAGTGAAGAACAGTGCACACAGATGATATGCTTCCAAACTCATTCCGTTTTACTTAAGATCCCCAAATTGCAGAAACCATGAGG
This sequence comes from Equus quagga, assembly GCF_021613505.1. NCBI lineage: Eukaryota > Metazoa > Chordata > Mammalia > Perissodactyla > Equidae > Equus > Equus quagga. The sequence continues at coordinate 27,116,223 of NC_060274.1, forward strand.
GACATTTTCAGTAAGATATCTTATATCCGTGTCTTCCAAATTCAAAATCCTGAGACAGCTCATAAAAATATATTTAGTACTATAATAAAAATTTAAGAAAGAAAAATATAATGTGTGTAGAAAGTCAAGAGTTTTTTCAAAAGCGAAATGAGCTAATTTAGAGTAAGATCGGAAGAGAGTAAAAAAGCTTCTTTGTGAAAATAACTTTATAAAAACATACTTGAATGAAATATTTTTAAAATGATATTTTATAAACATATGAGAAGAGCTGTCCTTATAAGGGAAGAATAATTTTGTAATTTTTTTTTTGACGAAGATTAGCCCTGAGCTAACTACGCCAATCCTCTTTTTGCTGAGGAAGACTGGCCCTGAGCTAACATCCATGCCCATCTTCCTCTACTTTGTATGTGGGATGCCTACCACAGCATGGCGTGCCAAGTGTTACGATGTCTGCACCTGGGATTCGAACCAGAGAACCCAGGGGCTGCCGAGAAGCAGAATGTGCACACTTAACCACTGCGCCACCGGGCTAGCCCCTAATTTTGTCATGTTTGGATTAATTTTCCTAAAGAAAAGTATTATTTTACTTAAATGTTAATTCTGATGTAGGCTTCAGGCGTTTGAGTATTTATATATATTTGAAGGCGTCTAAGCAGTTGACAAAGTAGATCAAGACCAGGTCATTTTACTTCACTTTTGTCTTTAGTAGCTTTATTCATCTGACCTTGCATATTTTTCCCGGAGAGGCATTTGCCAACCAAAGATATGTTAATGAACATTATGTGTTGCTTAGATGATCGACATGTCATAAATGGCTAGAGATTAGCTAATGTCTAGGTAGTTGTTGAAACGCTCTGAATTTAATAAAATACCAGGGATCCTGGTAAATGCAAAATAATAAATATTACCAAAGACTCTAGGTGGTACAATTTTTCTTGAATTTGGTCTAAGCTATATTTTACTAGTTACTCAGACATTTTTCCATAATTGACTGAAGCTTCTTCAGGGACCTTCTCCTGCAGGCACAAAGTGCTTTCTCGACACATAAAAGCTAAGCAATGACGAGTTCGTGCCGATGGCTTAAGCAGTGAGGCCCACTTCTAACTGCGGTGTGTCTGAGAGTTATTCACAGCTTCCTGAATTTTTTAAGTAATATTTCATTTGCAACTATATAAAAAGAGTGTGAGTGTGTGCATGTATTCAGGAACACTGCTTTTTAAGGGAATATGAATAGAAAGAGATTATGTGCCATAAGCCTATTACAAACCTTTGTAAGCTTGAAAAGATTATAATCATAGTTTTTGTGTTTTTTTTGGTGTTTTATTATAGCAGGTTTTCTCACAAATGAGATAAGAATTATATTCTAATTTTCTAAAATAATTACTGAATCTATTGATATATAAATGAATACTCGTCTACTATTAGACTGATGGTCACACTTCTCTGTGGTTGAGTCTTATGGAAACAGAATTTGTAAAAATAGGTAGAAGCTCTTTTGTACTCTAGACCACAAAAAGGAAAGGTTTTCAAAGGAAAACACAACCTAGGCTCTGAATAAATTTTGTGCAGCATTACTTCATGGATAGTGACAAAACGTGTGTGTTCTTTCCATCTCCTCTCTAAATAGTCACATTTAGCCTTGTGTTTTCTTTCATAACAATAGGCTTGCAGAACCCTAAGTGTCCATAAACACTGAGGCACAATATTATATTTTCATCCCAAACCCTAATCCATCCCCTAATGATCTACTCTGCTGTCTACCACTTTCTCTCCTTCCCAGTGCCTCCCTCCATCGCCCCCAAGGTGGGGTTGGCTGGCCTCACTTGTACCTTCTCTCCACTGCATCAGACTGTGTTAGGTGTCTGTCTTTTCTTCCTATTTCCTTTTCTATAATGTCTTGGAAATGATGTCTTGTTCCTTTGAATTCACTGACTTACATTGTATTTCTATTAACTAACCCTGATAAGTTCCTTCTCTCAATACGATAATTATATTGATTGTCAACGTGCATGTGATTCCCTCCCCGGCCAATTTCTCCTTTACACTTGGTAAATTCCTATTCATCCTGCAAAACTCAGCTAAATAGTACCTCTTGAACTTAGCAACCAAAAATATTAGTAGTTATTTTTCCACCTCTCCATACCATTTATTTATTACACATAAGTTTATGGAGGTTTTTCACACCTCTATTTTTATTCATTTTAGTTACGAAAAGTGTACAGGTTCACTTTTTTTTAAAACAATCAAACACCTCTTGAAAAAAAAATCATTCAGAGTTACCTCCTTACCAATGCTGTTTTATGGTGTTAAGTCCCATATATAGGAAATATCTCAATGGAAAATTAATGTTTTACCAACAAAGAAACAAAACAAACTTAGTTACTGAGTCCTTTCATCTAAGTACTTATCCAATATATTGACATATAAGGATGTATATGAAAAATCTCCTGCATTTGTATTCTGCATATGTTTTATAGCCAGCCCTGGTGGTCTAGAGGTTAAGATTTGAGACTCTCACTCTTGTGGCCAGGGGTTCATTTCCCGGTCAGGGAACCACACCACTCATCTGTTGGCTGTCATATGTGGCAGCTGCATGGTGCTGTGATGCTGAAAGCTATGCCACTGGTATTTCAAATACCAGCAGGGTCACCCATGGTGGACAGGTTTCAGCAGAGCTTCCAGACTAAGACAGACAGGAAGAAAGACCTGGCCACCCACTGCCAAAAAAATTGGCCATGAAAACCTTATAAATAGCTGTGGAGCATTGCCTGAAGATAAGCACTAGAAAATGAGAGGATGGCACAAAAAAAAAGATTGGTCAAGGTTCAGCTTTACTATACACAGGCTCACTGGGAATTTAGGAGTAGGAGTCTACTAGCAGTTGGAATCAACTCAGAGGCACTAACGACAACAAAATTACTTTATGCTACCCTTAACAGATGGTAGTTGCTCAATAAGTGTGAAATATCCTAAATCACAGAGTGGTTTTACTTTTAATAAAGTGGGTATTTTAAAGCTTGGAAAAACCCAAACCTTACTATATTCGATTGGCTAATTTCCATGTTGGGTCAATTATCTAGATAGAAGCACTCAGGATTATGGTCTTAAAAGATGCTACGATATGCTAGGAAACTGAGGACACTATCACCATCTGGAAGCAAATGTCATTGAATAATCTCAGGTACTTAGAAAAACTCAGTTGGGTTTCAGATAAACTTTCAGTAGTCAGCGCTGGGGCATTGTTTTAAGACCCATCACGACTAAGAAACTTGTGAGTAGACATTTAGTTTCAGCAAGAAATAAACTTAGAGAAAAACAAGACCTTGCAGGAAATTCGTTTCGTCATTTTAAAGCTGCCAAGAGGAAGGCAGAATGATTTGTCTCCTCTAAACAAAGCCAGTTACTGCTTTGCAAACAGAAATGGCAAGATACTAGGAAATGACTGGGGCTAGACAATTGCCATACCTGCTTCATAACCTTTATTTTTTCAGCCGTGTGACAGAGTGCTTGCTCCTCGTTTCTGGTCGTTCATTCCTGTGAAAGTGCAAAGGATTATTGAGTTTCAAAGCTTCCATGTCTACGACTTTGTTAGGAGTCAGTCTTGCATGAATTTTCACAGAACACGGGGAGGTTTTAACAGGAAGTCTCACTAGAATTGATGAGATCATTATTAAACATCGAACAGACATGAACTTAAGTGGACCAATAGTGGGATGGGTGGAAAGAGATAATGACCAGAAGTTGGATTTGATTAAGGTAGACTCTACTGAAAAATGTTGGTTCCCAAGTCAGCATCCTTGTTTTCTTCCCAAAGAGTTTAGTCCCTCATCCATCGTCCATGTGGCTCTTGTATCAGGAGAAACTGTCCCCATCCTGGGCTCTCAGAGTGGGCTTGACTGGTGTAGGGGTAAGCCCATGTAATCATCCTTATAGACATGACCAGTGGCTGGCTAAGGAAATCAGGCTAAATGAAAGAATACATGGCATTCTTTGAGGACGTCACCCGATTTGGGTGAAAGAGATATAAGAAAATAGTTGAGAGGGGCTTCTGAGAAAGGGTTTTCTTTCTCTTAAATGAGAATTACCAGAACAAGCAACATCCTCCTTCCGTGTCCTCTGCACATTTCCTGTACTCTTGAGGCTCTGGGCTCAGCCGTGTGAGGACGAGGCTGGCCACATGGGAGCTGTGACTCACCCCTCTCAGACCTGTGCGTGTGAGTGGAGAGAGCTCCTGACTGATCATGATGCTGAATCAGTCTCCTGATGCTTTAGGGGAAGAGGGATTTCCTTTGAATGCAAGGATGTTCTCTTTTATTCACTACTTCTATTTAGTTCCTCCTATAAAAAACATCTCAGAGGGGATTGTCATTTTTAATTAAGATCCGCAGATTATCCTCCTGTTATTTTAGCCAATAACTACCCTTTTCCTCACACGCTCTCTCTTTTTAAGACCCTTTTCACAATATTGTGCTTCTTTGCATACTGATGTCATTGGACAAATAAAAACTTGATTTGTTTAGTTATTTGGTGGTAGTGTTTTATTCATTTTCCTTTTTCTATCTTATGACCAATGATATCCATATGTAGGAATCATGACCCAAGGAACAATATGCACACATCATCTTGAACCAATTGGAGTTTTTTCCTTTAAATACAACATTCCTGATATTTGCACCCAAAAGTTCCCTAAAATGTGGGTTCAATAATTGTTCAGCGCAAATTTAGGTTTCCCACAAGTCTAAGAACTAGTTGAAGGCAGGAAACAATTTTCATTTTAATAAATATTTTAGTGAGAATTACTATCGGCTAGACATTGTCTTAAAACTGAAGAAAGAGGGATGAACAAGACAGAAATATTTCTAGCCATTAAGGATATGCAGGTGCGTATATGCTGAAATAAACAATGAATGAACAGGTAAACCCAACAAGCTAAGATTCTCGTAAGTGCTATGAGGACAAAAGGGGTTGTGGGGTAGCTGTGTGAGTGGAGGGGTAAAGTCTGAGATGGGATAGACAGAAAGGCATCTTTGAGGGGAAGAGAGTGGCCATGCGAACAGCCAAGGAAGAGGAGTGCTCAGCAGAGACAAGGAGGTAAAATGAACTTGACGTAGTCAAGGAACAAAATATTTTAAAAAGGCAGACGGTATGAGATAAAGTTCAAGAGTTAGGCAAGGGTTGGACAGTTGGTTATAACTGCAATGATCAGCCATTTGCAGGTGTGAAATGGAAGAAAATGTGATTTTTATATACATTTAATTATTTTACTGAGGTCATGTTGGCTTATGACATTGTGTACATTTCAGGTGTACATTGTTATATTTCAGTTTCTGGATAGACTGCATCTTGTTCGCCACCAGTAGTCCAGTTTTTATCCATCACCATATATATGCGCCCCTTTACCCTTTTCACCGTCTGCCCCAACCCTCTTCCCCTCTGGTAACCACGCATCTGTTCTCCTTACCCATGTGTTTGTTTATCTTCCACGTATGAGTGAAATCATCCGGATTCATACTTTTTAAGAAGTTACTCTTGCTGCTTGGTGGAGATGGGGTTGGAAGAAGCAAGAGAAAACACTGGAGAGCCACCGAGGGGGCGATCACAGAAGTCCAGACTGGAGGACGATTTAGATTTGTACGCTGGCCTCAGAGAAGGAAGGCAGTGATGGAGATGAGATATATTCTGGAACTAAAATTTTAGGACTTGCTAATTGGCTGGATCGGAGGATAAGAGGAAGGGAGAAATTAAATTTGGGTGGGAGAGGGTAAGTAAAAAGGACATTTGCTATGCTTAAGATGTCTAACTCCCGAAAAAGAAAAAAAAAAAATGGCGGCTTTTTCATTGAGATCATGTTAAATTCACATGTTGACTAAGGGAGAATTGATATCTTCATGATGTTAAATATTCTCCAAGAAAACAATTTTTCAGCTTGTTCCAGTTGATTTTTGTGTTTTTCAGAGATGTTTCAAGTTATCCCCAATTAGACTTTTATGTTTTATAATGCCATAAGTATTTTTTCAGACTGTTGTAAATAGGTTCTCTCCCATTATATTTTCTAGCTGGTTATCATTCACATATAAGGAGGTAACTACTTGCTATATCAGTTTTATATCCTGCTAGCTTACTAAATAATTTTATTCAGTAACTAAATTATTTATATTGTTTTTGTAATCTTTCTTTTGGTTTTCTTGGGTTTTTACTTGCGTGACCACATCATCTGCAAGAGGTTTTCGTTCTTCCTTTCATATTCTGATGCCTCTACCAACCTTCTCTTATTTCAGAAATTGTCAATTGAATCCTGTTAACACAGTGTTTAATAATAATGACAACAGTAGGCATTCCTGTCTTGTATCTGACTTAGACTGCCTCCGCTGTTTTACTGTAAGTAAGATGCTGACCTGTGGACTGGAAGTGGTTATTTTCATGATGTTTGGGATATGTGTACCAATTCCTAATTTATTGATGGTTTTTCATCAAGAATAGAAAATCATTTTTATTTGTCAAATGCGTTTTCAGCATCTCTGGAGATATTTTCAAGATCTTCGTCCTTAAGATCAACTAATATGAGTAATTACATTAACAAACAGTACAATATTGAAGGGTGTTTATACCTTTATTGTAATGATATGTATTATTATGTTTTGAATATTTATTTAGAATTTTTTTCGCATCATGTTCACAGGTGAGAATGATTTTTTATTTCTTTTGGTGTGCAATATTTATCAGGTTTTGGTATTTGCTTTAAAAATAATTTCAGGGGCCGGCCCCACGGCTGAGTGGTTAGGTTCACATGCTCCACTTCGGCAGCCCAGGGTTTCACTGGTTCGGATCCCGGGCGTGGACATGGCACTGCTCATCAGGCCATGCAGAGGCGGCGTCCCACACAGCACAATCAGAGGGACCTACAATTAGAATATCCAACTATGTACTGCGGGGGCTTTGGGAGAAGAAAAAAAAGAGGAAGATTGACAACAGATGTTAGCTCAGGGCCAGTCTTCAAAAAACAATAATAATAATAATTTGAAGATTTTCCTTTTTCCTTTTTTTTTGGCTGTGATCTGGAAAAGTTTACAATAGTATTAGGATTATCTGATCTTTAAAGGTTTGAGAAGTTCTGCTATGAATCCATTATTATCTATGGCTTCTTATGTCAATAGATCTTTGATACCTTTATCTTTTTATGAAAATTGGTTTCTTCTATCACTAGTGAGGTTAGTTTAAGTAAACTATTTTTTCCCCAGAAAATTGACCATTTCATGTAGATTTAGAAATGTATTCAATGGGGAGATCTATGATTCTTTCAGGATTAAAAAACATGATTGATTTGGTGGTTGTTTTACCTAGGCATCTCTGCTTCATTATTTTATGCATTTATGCTCTTCGCTCCCTATTATTCCTAATATGCATGTGTGGTTGGTTTTTAAAGAAGTATTAGGTTATTTATTTAACCCCCTTTTCCAGCATTATTGCCTGCTTTCATCTTTGTGACTTTCTTCCTTCTGCTTTCTTTGAGTTTCCCTTTTTTCCCCCTCTGACCATTTGGTAGGATATTTATTGTTTTCATTCTTTCATTTTTAGTGATACAATTTTCTTGGATAGGGATTTTCCTCTGAGTACCATTTTAACTATATTCCATGAATTCTAATATATATTACTTTCATTACTGTTATTTTCTTCTATTTTAACTTGTACTTTACATTATTCCATTAGTTATTTTATGAAGGCCATTTAACCTCCAAGTAAAGATTCTAATTTGACTTTAATTTGGCTGTAATATTCTGATTCTATTGCATTGTGGTCAAAGAATATTGTTCGTTTTTCCACTTTGTATAATTTGTTGAGGTGTCCTTCATGGCCTAAATTATTTTTAATTTTCAAGATTCACGTACAATTGATAGGAAGTTATATCTTTAATATTAGGATATATGTCTCAATAAGTTATATAGATATAGATATGATCTATCTAAACCCTCACATAACACTTTTGCTCTTGACGTGTCTTGGGCTAAGACAGTTTTACTGTGATGAAGTCTCCTGTTAGTAGTCTGTTTCTAATGAACTTTCTATAGATTTTGCTTCATATAAGTTTTTGGTATGTTGTGTGATATTTAGAGATTTAGAACTCTTTCGTGTGTGTGTATATATGTATATATATATACACACACACACACACATATATATATATATATTTTTTTTTTTTGGTGAAGGAGATTGGCTCTGAGCTAACATCTGTGCCAATCTTCCTCTATTTTGTATGTGAGATTCCACCACAGCATGGCTTGATGAGCAGTGTGTAGGTCCACGCCCAGGATCCAAACCCGTGAACCTTGGGCCACTGAAACAGAGCACATGAACTTAACCACTACACAACTGGGCCAGCCCCAACTCTTTCATCTTTACTTAAAGATATAACATTATAACATAAAACTCTTTTTCTCATTTAATACATTTTAGCCTTAATTATACTTTATCTGTTGTCAAGTTGTTATCCCTGCCATCTCTTTTTGTTTTTGCTGGTATTCTTTTTTCCTTCCTTTGATTTTTAGTCCCTCTGAAACATTTTTTTAGGTAGTCCTGTTGTATATGATATAAAGTTGCACTTTGTTGTGTCAGTCTATCTGAAATTTTTTTCTTTTGGTAAGTGAGTTAAGCTATAAACAGTAGTTAGACATTCACTGTGTCATCTACCTTTTTATTTAACGATTCTTTCAGTGTTAGAAAAACTTGTATTTTGGTTCCACCATTTACATTTAGGTGAATATCTCATTCTCCAGTTTCCTTGGGAGCATCTACGGGTCCCCACTATGAACAAGTAGGGTATTCACTTGGTGACACTGCCTTCTGCTTCTTCCCTCTCTGGAGGGAACCACTAATTTTGGTCAATCATATCATCTTTCTTAATGTTTATATCCTTACTCTTAAATATACTTGTGGCAGATAAGTTTATGTGTCAACTTGACTGGATCATGGGGTGTCCAGATATTTGGCTAAACAACATTTGTGGATGTGTCTGTGAGGGTGTTTCTGGATGAAATCGGCATTGAATTGGTGGACTTGGTAAGGCGGTTGGCCGTCCCCAGTGTGGGTGGGCATCATCCAGTCCATTCAGGGCCTGCATGGGACAAAAAGATGGAGGAGAAAAGCATTTGGCCCTTCTCGCCTGGTTGCTGAGCTGGGACCTGGGTCTTCTCCTGCCCTCGGTGCTCCTGGGTCTCAGCCCTTCAGAACCAGACTGGAATCTCCATCGTCGGCTCCAGTGTTTCTCAGGCCTTTGGACTCGGACTGAATGAGACCGCAGGCTTTCTTGGGTCCACGACTTGCCACTGGCAGATTGTGAGACTTCTCAGTCTCCAGAATTGTGGGACACAGTTCCTCACAATGAATCTCTTCTTATGCGTATCTTATTGGTTCTGTCTCTCTAGAGAACGCAGACTAACAGGACTCTCAGGCTCACTGTATTCAAATATGATCCTTTGACCTCCAACCACTACCTTAAGGCAACGATTTACCATGTTTTGTTTTCCATTTTCTCTTTCTCTTCTACTCCTAATTTTCTTTTCCTTTTTTAAAGCATATAATATAAGCAAACTATTTATTCTCAGCCCCACCCTTGTTTTAGTGTTACATATGTACAGTTTTATATAGTCAATGCTCAATACCAAAACTTTATACAGAATCTCTTCAATAAGCTCCTGGTTATATAAGCTCCTCTTCTGGAAGATTGCTCAGGAAGGACTCAACACTTGAATTCTTGCACTTTCACTGCTGTTTTCTTGTAAACTTGATATTTTAGAGAAAACTTGGCAGAACGAAACATTATTAGCTCACATTTTCCTCCCTTGTGTATCTGGTAGATATTGTTCCGTATCTTCTCGCATTTAACGTTCCTCTCAAGTAGTCTGATGCCAATATGATTTTCTTTACTTTGTCAGTGCGTCGATGTGTGTTTGATTAGAAATGTATAGTTGTTATCTGTTATCTTTAAAACCTTATAATCTCAGTAAGTTAAGTGTTAATCTTTAGCATTCTAGGTCAACTTTCCCAAGTATGCTGTGTACCGTTTCTATATGTAGATTCAGGTATTTTTAAAATGAGGGCTCCTTGTATTCTAATTTTAAAAAAGATATTAGTTCCATTTTTGTTGTTGTTGTTAGATTTTGTTCTTTATATATAAACACATTTTGGTACTCCTGTTGTGTGTACAGTGGATTTTCTTTGCTATTATGCACATTCAATCTTTTTCTTCCTGCCCTCTGTGTCTTTCTCCTCAACTCTATTATCTGTTTATTTTTTCTGATTTCTATCCTCGCTATTTTATTTATTGTGCTTTAAGTAGTTTCTAGTTTCTTTTGGGTACCTTGTAATTTAATCAGCTTAGAAGTTAATTTTCAATTTTCCAAGTTTTGTCGTTTCACATCGGCTATTACTTCTTTCTCGTGAACTGCCTCTTTGTAAATTTTGTGATTTCTCTTTCTTAATGTTCTTTCGCATCTACAATTTCTTATTTTGTTATCTGTAATTCTGGCAGGAATCCTGCTTCTAGGAAGGTCCTGTTTTTGTTTGTTTCTTTCATGTGCTTTAATCTATGGAACTCTTTTGCTCACTATTTTAGTTTTTGTTTTTTACAGGATGGATGCCATGCATTTATTTCTCTTCTCCTGGAGGAGTGAATGAGAGGATGTTCTGTTTGGGGGGGGGGGGGTGCAGGGGTAGCAGGTGGCTTTTCACGTTCTCGTATCAAGGGCTCTGCTTTTGTTGCAATACGGAATGTCAGTTTTAATATATTAAACCATTATTTGGTGGTGGGAGTAGTTTGCTTGTGTTTTCATATCCTATTTTGTTACAGTAGGATACTCGTCATCAGCTGCTTCTTTTCCTCTCTTAAAAAAATTGTGGACCCCAAATAAGATCACTGGTGCAGAAATCACACAATGTGAGATCATTGAAGACCTTGTGCAACTCCACGGGGTAGAGTCATAGGAAGCTTTTACAAAGGACACACTCAGCAGGAGGGAGAGGGTGCAGGCATGCATGGAGAGCCCCAGGATGTACAGTGGCAGGCCTCTAGGGTCCAACCTCAGCCACACAGGACTTGCTTCGTCTTTGGTTTATGAGCCACGGAGACGTGTACAAGATTCTTTGGTTTCATCGGAGCCAAGGCACAAGTCTACTGAGGAGTCTTTTATACCCTGCTGGTCACACAGTTAAAACTAGGCTTTCTGAGTCATTAAACCAGGCATAACTCTCATCTATACATTTTCACCAGCCGATGTAGAAAACAGGCTAATGTCTCCAGGGGAATTTCAGACTGACACACACCTTAGAAGTCAGTAGCTAGCGTACGTCATCCTTTCCTTGGCCAAAGGTCAGTGCTAGGCTTCCAGGCTTCCCTGGATACGAGCTTAGAGCTACCCAGACAAGCTGTAGTCATCTATTCTTCAACAGCTCTCTTCCAAGATCCCTCCCTACAACCGTCTTTCCAAGCCCCTTCTTTTTGTTCCTGATGCCTCTGCTGTGATCTTACCAGCCTCAGAACGGCTCTCTGGAGCTCCCACTCAGGATGGGCTCTGTGATCCTCGATAACGTTTGCTGGGTTTCTCCATGACTGCCCACTGCCAACTCTGTGCAGCTCCCTCCAGACCCACATACAAGTGGGGGCTCTGGGTCAGCTCGAGTCTCAGTCGCTGATTTCCCCTTTGACTCGCAAATTGAAATTTATGATATTGTCTGTCCCCTGGATGTGCTGTAAGTGTAAATGACTGGTATTCTAACTTCTCTCTTAATCTTTACGGTATTTTGGAGAAGGAGTGGGAAGATTGGGATCCTAAAGTAATCTGCAACTAGCTGCCTCAGCTTTTAGCTTTCCAACACCTTCAGGAGCTAGTGCTACTTCAGCGACAGGGGAAATATCCTTTTCTGTCTCTTTTTTTCCTATAGCAGTGGATATGCTAATCTAGTTTCTTTGTTCCGCTTTTCACTACTCTTTTCAATTTCAGAAAATTTCAAAATTTAAACTGCTTCCCTAATTATTTCCTTTCTATGACTCCCTCATTACCAAGAGGGGCTAACATCCTGCTGCATTTGCTATTTTTTTTTTTCCAGTAACTGCCGTTAGTTTTCCTAAAATGTTCTCCCAGATTCTGTGTTGGGTATTTTCCATATAAATATATACGAATTCAATAAGTTCTGTCCCAATCAAAAGCATCTATTAATTGAACAAATGATGGTACCCTCATCTCCTTGAGTAGCATCCATTCAGAAATTACCTCCCACCAGACCAACATTTAATCCAAGTCTGTTCTAAGTGTACGAGTGCCTTCCAGAGCTTCCCATAATTACTTCTATATACTTCTTGTATCTTCTTATAGAAGCTTAACTCTGTAAATACCCCAGACATATGCCCTCAGCATACTCGTGATACCTCATTTCATACAACAGCTCTGTCCATTGAAACTCAGTAAATGATGTAAAAATACTCCATGTCTATTGGTGAAGACTTTATTCCTATAATATGTCCAGATTTTATGAAACTATCTAGTTATGTACTGGAATGATGCAAGAGAGTTTTCTCAGTACCTCTTCGGGACTTCAAAGGCTGTCTTCATTGGCGTCTTGTATTCCAACTGCCTCTGGAGTCATTTGAGTTTGGACTCTGAGGTCTGCCCACAAATGCTGGTCTGTTTACCTGCCATGAAATGTGCCTTTTTCCCAGCTCCATCCTTAATAGTACTTAGGAATATGCATACCTCTTTTTCTCTTGTATATAAGTCTGGGTTGGCCAACCAGATAGAAATATTCATCCTAAGCCAATTTCCATCCTTTAACGTGTCTTCCATTATGATCTTTATTTTTCTCACTACTCCTATATGGATTATTAAAAAAAAAAAAATCTGCTTTTAAGCCAATCTTGTTCTTCCATGAGAAATGCTAATTCCTAGAAACAAAATACAGGTAGGAGCTTTCAAATTTTTCTTTTTAGCATTGTAATTAATTCCATATATATATGGATATATATATTTAGCATTGTAATTAATTCCATATATATATGGATATATATATATTATCTCAGCCCAGGAAGATTTGTCCTGCTGCTTTATTCCATTTTTCATATCAGAAAATCTCAGTATTTCTCCCTAAAAAAAAGAAATCACTTCTTATTTCTCTGTATTCTGACAGAGCTACTGACCCACCTAAGAGAAGGTGAAAGGTGAGACCTGCTTTAATACATTTTAAGATTTCTCTCTCACAAGTTCTATATTTCTGATGAATATCATTTTGTCTTGATGTCCTATGCCCAAAAATATTTAAAACACTGAACTATGCTAATATACATAACATTATTCAAATTAGAGATTTATTAGCCAAACATGGCCTCAAGACGTGCTATATTTTTCGTAGCATACATATTTGCGCACCTATTATTTTAAAAAATTAAAATTAAAAAGTCAGTTTGAATTTTTTTTTAAATTCAAAAAACCTTGGAAAGTTTACTAAAACAACTGTTGGTATTTATTCATGAGAGAAGTCAAATTCGTTTTCCTCCACAAAGGAAATCATACATTGTTCTTCATATTTTCCTTTCTGACCCCTTGTTTTTGCCCTGGTTCGTACTTTCGGGAGGTGATACAGAGGGTTCCCAGAGGGTGGTGTAACTAAAGCAGAGGGAACATTCAAGCCTGCTCTGGGTTTCCTTCCTTCCCTCCCTTCTTCATTCCTTTCTTAAGCTTTATTGGTTTAGCCATAAAAATTGATTACTATGAAAACCTTTCCTACCATCTTTGGTATGAGCTTGGGCATTCTAACCTAGTTGCCATCCTAATATGTGACTCCAGTAAATGCTTGTGCAGCCTTTTTCAAATATTAAGTTCAAAGGGAGGATGTTCTTACATCTTTGAACTAGTAACAACGCTTTTAAAGTTTTGTTAATATTAAAATATTCAGGGGAAAATATCACATCAAAGCAAAGGCGATCATAGTTTAATATAGAAAGATATGAGGAGTGAATGTACAGGAAATCTTAAAAGTGTAGCCAGTCAGTTCACATTAGAAATTAGACAAAACAAGAGTTTAAGGACATCAAAAGGAGCTCCAAAATGTGTGATGTGTAAGTACATCAAAAATGTGACGTGTGAGTACATCAAAAATGTGACGTGTGAGTACATCAAAAGTAGAGGATAAGTGTGTGCCCTTATTGATTAAGGTATAAAAATGTTCTTGGGTCTAAAAGAAAATGATATCTTTGCCTAAAAGATTTGAGAGATTGCACTTTCAAATTATTAGCACTCCGGAAATATTAACCAGCACTGATATAGTAAGACATGTTTAATATGTAACTGTTCTAGAACGGTGACAAGAATGGACCCTTATACAGATTTTGGGAAAACTTTTGGTTAAAATACTTAAGCAGATTGGAAAAGAAAGCAAAACTGAGCAACTTTTAAAAAGTCTTTGAAATGATAGAAAAGACACAATGTAAAGAGGATGCAATGAATACGCACAGCTTCAGTCTTAGAGAGAAGCGGGCTTAGCCAGGAACTGTCGCCTGGGTCATCTACCCCAATACCGTGTGGCTTTCCTCCCTTCTACCAGCAGAGCCCCAGGAAGTTCGCTGAGTGGGCATCTAGTGTTCAGATACTGGTTTCAAAATACCATCCTCCCCTGGACTGAACCAGGAGCCTGAGTGAAACGTCTGAGTATAGATCCTCGGTGGGGACACTGGAGAGTGAGCAGGCATAGCTTGTTCTAGAAAACAGGAAAATGTTGAAAGACTGATGGGACCAACCTAAAGAAAACACAATTAACTGAAGAATAAAATGACATCTGAATAAACGCAGACAGGGGCCATGTTTCTGGAATAAAACTAAAACTAATCTATGAACTTTATGTAATTCCTATCAATATAACCATATACTTTTTAAACATAACTAGTCTTGATGATTTATAGTTTATGTGAAATCAAAAATGAGCACTTTGAGGGGCCAGACCAGTGGCATAGTGGTTGAGTTCATGTGCTCTGCCTCAGGGGCCCACAGTTCGAATGTTCAGATCCTGGGTATGGACCTACATGCCACTCATCAAGCCATGCTATCGCAGCAACTCACATACAAAATAGAGGAAGATGGGCACAGATGTTAGCTCAGGTACAATCTTCCTCAAGCAAAAAGAGCACAATTGGAAACAGATGTTCGCTCAGGGCCAATCTTCCTCACCAAAAAAAAGAGAGAGAGAGAGAGAGCACTTTGAAAGACAGAGCTGTGATATCTTGACCTCATTGAGAAAAAACAAAAACACATCCTATAAAACAACACAATTTGAATACACAATCTGAATAGTTTAGAGCTCATGGGAGAATTTAAAAATAAAATGAAACACAATATCCAGAAACTAATACTATAAATGTGAGTATTAAAATAAAAATCCTTAGGAAATTAATTTTACGTAGAGGAACATTCCTATCTCATACTATACAATAAATTCCAGGTAGATTATACATCTTTAAGCCTTTGATAAAAATGGAGAGAAATGTTTAATATTTAACATACATAATAAAAAGAGTATAATATTCAGAGAAATATTTTGTTATTAAATGAGAAATGTAACAGAATTTAAATAAAATAGTATTTGTTTGAATTTATGATGTAGCAAAGACAGTGGTGTTGGAAAAAGATATTTTAGCCTTTTTATATACAATCCAAAGTATTGTATGCATAATAGAATATCCTATTTTATAAATAACAGGAATTTCTGTGGTGTTAACAAACATAATTTTTAAGAGGGTCTCACAAAGTTTGGTGAATAGGCAGCCTCTTTAGACAGAAATTCCCAGCTAAGCTCTGGAGGGATACTCAGACATGATATGGGATTCCTTTGGAAATTACGTTGCTGAAATGGTCTGCAGGGCATCTACCCCAGCTCTCGGCCTTGGCAACTGTGTTTCAGACCGTCGCTCCCGCTTCATCGCTCGCCTGTGCTATTCTTCTAGCTGCTGGTCTGCCTCAGCCACTCTTCTGGCATTTGCCCTCGAGGATTCATTTCCCTGATTTTCCTTGCTTACTGTCCCCAGCTAGCTGAAGTCACCGGATCCACCAACTCTTAATCTGATAATATAATATTTGATAACATATTGTCCGAAACAGACCTAGGAAAGCCTTCCACCAGCACGCTGATGCTGACAACTATACCAAATATTTGAGCTCAGACTCACATTGACCATGCCTCTGTCACGGTCTAGCCCTGGGTGGGCTAATTGTCCTCCATGGAGAATTATCCACCTTAAGAGCTGCTGAAGCTTATTAGAGGAAGTCACCCAACTTACATGACTGGAAACTCTAAGTTCATGGACACCGATCTCAAAAGGGCTGTTGACATGCTACAGCATCTCACTACAGATCTCTATCGGTTTTCCAGGTTCATCTATACCTAATACTTTCCTTTCTCCCCAATCTCCTCTCTTGCCTCATTTCTCATTCATGATCTAATTTTGTATTTAATTGAGAAAGTAGATGTAACTAACACTAACTCCTTCATCCTCTTACCATCAATCTACAAATATGTATACAACTCGCTGTCTGTCTCTCTCCTGTAACCATAGAAGAATATCCCTATGCCCATCAAAAGCTATGCCCTCTGCTTGTTCTCTGAATCCCATCCTCCTTTCCTTCTCTAGGACTTTGCTCTTTCATTTACCTATCCTCTTGTTTTCGTCATCAACATTTTCTTCTCTTTTCTTATTCCCTTTAATATGCAAATATGATCCAGCAGTTCTGATCTTACAGGCAATTCTTCCCTTGAACGCACATCTCCCATTTTTCTTCTCCCCTTCGTAGAGAAATATATAGAACTAGTTGACAACTCAACCTGTCTCCACTTCTTTGACTTCTTTTACTAGCTAGCCACTCCATCTGTCTGCAGACCCACCAGTCCAGTTCTCAGGTCTTATAACCATCAACCCTCAGCAGGACTGAGTGCTACTGAACACATCTTTCTTCTCTTTCCAATGACAAAAAACTTTCTCCATGGCTTCTCCACTACTCTTTTACTTCTGAATGTTGAGTGTTCTAAGAATCTGTTTTAGATCCCTTCTCTCTCTTTCCTTAACTCCAGGTAATTCCCCTGTGTTTTTGGTTTTAAATATCAAGTACGCATTGACAATTCTCAAGATATCAATATCCGTGAACTCTCCCTTGAAATACAGTACGTATACATTCAGCTACCTGCTTGACATCTCTGCTTCTGTATGTAATGGAGAACTCAAACACAGAACATTTAAAATAGAGCCATCTACCAGCATCTCTAATATTTTCCTCTCCACGTCTTTGCCACCATAGTAAATGATATCTGGATTCAATGAAAAACCTAGGCTATGTGCCTGAGAGTTTTCCTGTATTCTACACATCAAATTCATCATCAAATCCTATAGAAATAGCCTGCAAACAGTAATCAAACCTTTCTGGATTTCTCCACATCTTCACCACCTAACTAGCCTGCCCTTATTTCTCACTTGAGTCATTATAATATTTTCATAACTGGTGTGCCTTCTTCCACTTGTCCTCCACACCCTCAACCCTAATTCATGCGACACAGAGAATCTATATTGTTCTCTATAAATAAATATGATCATGTCATGCCTCAGCTTCAAACTCTTTAAGGCTTTCCTTTGGGATTTATTCTTAAATTTCAAAATCCTTACCATGCTTTATAAATCCCTCTGTGATTTGACTCCTTGCCTGCATTTCCCATCCCTTCCAGGAGAGCGACCCGCTTGCTAAGTACATTCTATTCTTACTGTCTGCTTTACTGTTTTTCAAATATGCCGGTGTTGTTCCTGGCTTATGTCTTTTGCACATCTTAATGCTCTATCCGAGATACTTTCTGCTTGATTATACCGCTGACTCCAACTTGTCATTCAGGTCTCAGTTTAAGTGTTGGCTCTGATTGTCCATCATTGTTCTAGCCCTCTGATCTGACTCCTTGCCTTTTGCTCTGTGGTGTGAATATAAATGTTTAACAACTGGCTTTCAGAAAGAAAAGGAAGGAAGGAAGGAAAAAAGGAAGGAAAGAAGGAAAGAGAAGAACCTTGATTTAGAGTATTTGCCAGTTTCCATGGTGTGAACATTCCCATGACGGCTAATTCTCTCTACCAACGTGACTTTGTTGAATGAAGATGAGCAGGAAATGGACACAGTCTGTTTTCACAAGCTGATGCAAGCCATGTCCAGTACACGAATGGACTATCTGTTAATATTATGCTCATCTAATACCTTGATTTATGTTTTATCCAACATCTATTATTGGTAAAAGAGAAAGCTTGGGGATCTTTTACCAGACCTATGGTGAAAGGAACACAGAAATGGGACCAGAGGATGAGCTGATGTTGCAAAACCATAACATGCATTTGCAATCCCATAAATCTGTTTTCTAATTTAAAAATTCCCTTCACTTATTTGAAACTTTTATATATAAATGGAAATGGTAAAAAAAAAATAAACACAAAGAATCAATCTACAAGGAAGCATATTTATAAACTACAAATATCCTTTTTTTCTTTCTGCAGAAATAAATCTCAAACCTCGAGGAAAACAAAACTTTACCAGAACTATGCCAAATATGAGGTAAAATATTTTTCAAAGATGCACATGTTTGCCAAACGGGGTATGCTGTTTCTTCTCATGCTGTGAAGATAAAAAGGCTATGCAAATAGAAAGGAATCATGGCTCTCTTTAATTACAAAGGTTTTGTGTTTTCTGAATAGAATCTTGGAGTGTTGTAGCTGAAGTTTTTTTTGTTTTGTATTTTAGGAATTTTCAGTACAACCCTCTCGTTTTACAGTCCGGAAAACAGATCCCTGGAGAGATGAAGCGACTGGTTTAAGATACATGCCTTGATTGTGGCAGAGCGAGAACTTGAAATTAGGAATCTTCACTCGGGACTCAGGACCCATTGGCGACACCAGGGCATGAGATGGTCCCTGGGCCCTGGCTCTTCCTTACGCAGCTTGCTGGAAGCACTCAGACCATCTTGTGTTGGATTCAAAGAAATTCTCCTCCCTTCCGAGGACGAGTCATTAACTCTCTTTGCCAAGTATTTAACCGTCTTTCCTCTTTCCCATATGGCAGCAAAATGAGTTTGTTTTTCAGACAGAGAGTAAATGGCTCCCTAATTGAACGCTTGTCTTTAAGCAAAAACATGCATTGTGAAGATGATTTTGACCATTTATTGGCTATAAGCTGCAGTAATTTCAACTCAGAGAAAATGTGCTTAAATTAAATAAGGAGAAATTGTAGCTAATCACCAGGGAAAACGTAATTAAGGTAATAAAACATTGAGATCAGATGACTTAGATGATCTATAACTCATTCATGCAAGACTGTTCAGTTAGTATCATCCGTGTGTATAGTGCTGAGGTCCATAGTAATCTGTTAGGATGCTTGCCTGTATTTATTTCCTTGTGTAATCTCCTCCTCTTGAATTTGAACCTGTTATCTAAGAAATACAGTGTGGAGGAAGTGACAGGACACTTACCAGCTCTGAGAGCTCTGGGCTTAAGCTTTAAGAAGCATTGACCACATCTGCTTTTGCATCTTGAGGACAGTGTGCCACCACACGTGAAATTCAACTACTCTGAGACCACGATCACGAAGTTGTGAAAAGCGTAGCCTAGCCACGTGGCGAGATCTCGCGGAGGAGAGCTTAGGCCTCATTCATCAGCTTTCCTTGGGCTGGCAGCCGACAGACAGTATCAGCTTGGCCATCTAGGATTTGGGAGTGAGGCTGCCTCGGAGTTGAGCCTGACATCAGTCAAGTCAGCCCGATTGACACCATGTCAAGGAGAGATGAGCTGTCCCCATAGAGCTCTGCTGAAGTTACAGAATTGTGAGCAAATAAACAAAATGGTTGTTGTCTTAAGCCACTAAATTCTGAGATAATGTGTTACACAGCAGTAGCTGACAAGAGAAGATTAAGACCTGGTCCTCAATCTCCAATACCTCCTATCTAAAGATTATGAGGAAGAGAATGGACCCTTCACCAGTATAGATGTGCAGATGTTCACCTATTGAAGACAGCCTGCAGAACTGTGACCTCTTACCTTTTACCTCCGGGAGACCATGGTATGTTAGAGTGCTGAATTCAGAGGAGAAGGCTTCCCACTCCAGACTGAAAGGGAGACTATTAACTCTGGTTTGTGACACATTAAATTCCATACCAATTTTGCTAGAAAGTGGAAAGAAATTTGTTTCATGATCTTCAATTTATTTTCCCTTTTGAAATGGAACCGTGGCTCTGCTTCACGGTTTTCCTCAGAGGAGCCATAGTCACTAACCCACTAAGCACAGTTTACATCACGATTGGTATGCAACTCCAGGTATTTCGTTAGAAAAGCATTTCCAGAGCTAGAAGTGTTGATTTCCTTACATGGCTTTACTATGCAATATTAGAGATTTACTTGGGTTTATAATCCGGTAATAATAATGAATTTATTGTTTGCTATATTTGCAACTGTCATGATATAAGATAACGGGCTTCGTTCCGCGGCAGTGTCATAATTTCTGCCATACTCCCTTTATAGCACATTTAGATGCAACATGCGACTGTGTTTTCTATCAGCCTCACAGATGAGTTTCCTTCTGGAAAAGCACATGCATTCAGTTTGGTTTTTAACAATCTGTGTCTCCATGAATTTCAAACAAATTCAGTTAACCACAACAACAATAAGTTCCCTGGGAAGCACGATGCAGTTAATGTTCCTGTATTACAAATGCATTTATGCAAAGGAGTTTTGGGCAGAATTATCATCCTTTTCATTTTGGTATTTTGACCTGAGGTTTTATTGCAGTATATACTCACAGAAAGATTGTACTTATTTAGCCCCACCAAGAATGTGTTTGATTTATGGGACACTGGATAGGTTTCTTTATTTTAAGTAATTTCTTACAAAGCTCTAAGACTTCCCAGAACTGTTTATTTGAAAAGTGCAATTGTTGCTGTCACCCACCTCGGGACTGGAAAATGGATAACGCAGCTTACATATGGGCTGTTTCAATTTTCTCAACTCATATTTTCTTTCCCCTGAAAGATGGGTAAAATGAACATTTTGTTGCTAAACTCTAATCTGAAACACTTCACTTTTTGGTCTTTGTTCTCTTGCAAAGAACTCAAATTCATAGATCATGTTTGAATTTGAGCAATATTTTCCATCAATATCTTCTCCCAAACTTTATATTGAAGATTGTAAAATGGAATGGTAAATCTATAAAGAAGCGCTACTATTGAAATGGATCTTTGGTGTAAGTTTTAAAATGAAATCAATACTAAAGATGGCATGTCCCATGGCAAGAATATCTGGACCATTCTGGAGCACAATGTTGTAGTTTGACAAACTAAAACCTTTCTGCCTTTCCTGTTAGGATGCAATCGTGCTATGTTTCTATGAAAACCACACATCTCAAGAAGATCTAGAAGAAACATCAACTAGGAATCCTCAGTAAATCCCTTTATTTTTAGGATTGAAATATTATCTACGCAATAGACATCCCATAGAAAGGTTCTCAGCCTCATCAATGGTAAGTTGGGCAAAAGTGCCAGGCAGAAGCTCGGAGGAGAGTAAACATCATCAAGACCCAAAGAGTGTGTTTAAAACCTGACTTCCTATTGAGTTTTATGAAATTAAGATTTGGAGTTCATACTGAGATTAAGCATTCATTATTACAGTCGTTAGGAAATATAAAGGAATGGTGTGAAATATAAATGTCGATGGAAGGGTGGAGGTACTCTAAGAGATATTACATAAATTTTTGTCCTTTTTAATATCACTTTAGAATCGGAATGATTTTTCTAGAGAAGGAAAAAGTAGAGCACAACTGAGTTCATACTGGATCAGGTCATGATAGAAAATGTTTCCTAATGCCAAAAATACTTATTCTTCCATTTGTATTTCTTAACAACTTCTGGCACTTTTTTGTCTTCTACCTTTGTGTTGTCATGTATAAAAAAATGATTATTTTTTATAAAGTGGAAACAATTATTTTTGAATGAGATGTGATTATATTCCTAGTTAATAGGCTTAGAAGCAAGTATATATTTAATTCTGTTAATTTTTATAAGAATTTCAAACTCTTCAAACTGACCTTAATCTTATAAGTAATATTTGAAAATTTATAAATAATTTTTCCTCTGCTTCTCAAATACAGGATTTAGATAGTTACATAAAGATTAAGTGCTTCCATTTTCTGCAGCTTAGGAGAGCAGATGCATTAAATGACCTCTCTTGATAAAAACAAAAACAAAAACAAAATTAAAAAGGTTTGATAAAATATTTTAAAAGGCAATGTTAAGCTGCTAAGATATTAAAGAGCTAACTCATCCTAAGGGCGTTTGCTAACACTGAGCTCGAATTTCACATTTTGTTGCCAAGATTTAGGGGAAAAGAGAGAAAAGCTAGGAACCACCCTTCCCATGGTGGAGAATCCAATAACAGACACTTCACTTCTATAGCTGGGACACTAAAAGGCTACAGCCTTATGTCAAGAGGAACTAGACACAAGCCTCTTCTTTAAGAATCTAAGTGCGGAATGGAGATTTAAAACAAAACAAACTCCCCCGGTAACTCATAACTACATGGCAGTCCTCCAGTGGAATAGCTTATCTGAGTGGTCTAAAGAAAAAAAATTCATGCTAAGATTTTAGCTTAAATCTTTCCAGTGTCTGCTGCCCCAGGAACCTTTAAGAAGAAGCAGATCAGATCCTGTTCAAGCCAGGTTTCAGAGTCTTCACAGAAAAAATTCCCAAGGAATATGACCGTCCAATGAAACTCATGAACCAGAAGAGAAACAAGGCATTAATTTTCCGAGCCAATAGGAGAAACAAAAACCAGATAGCTTAGTCAAATATAAAAAGTATTCAGATATTTGACTTTTGAAGAGCACATGTTAAGAAAGAAAAGGAAAAGAAACCAAACACTCATTATACTTGGATGCTATGATTTTCCATCTGGGAAACACAAGAGAAACTACACACTAACTATTAGAACTATTGAGAAAATTTACCATTATTGTTGAATATAAAATTATTGTTAATGGTCAACCCCATGTCCTACTGGTTAAGTTTGGCACACTTCACTTCGATGGCCCGGGTTTGGTTCCGGGGTGTGGACCTATGCACCTCGTCTGTCAGTGGCCATGTTGTGGTGGTGGCATACATACAAAAAGAGGAATATTGGGAGTGGATGTTAGCTCAGGGCAAGTCTTCCTCAGCAAAAAGTAATATATATATATATATATATATATTGTTACTAAAATATGTAGTTTTTAAAGTAATATCTAAAAATATAAAACAGGAATAAATCTAACAAAAGTCCTTAAGATCTCTATGAAAAAATAAATGTTCAGGTACACTGAAAAGACACATATTTGGAGAGCTGTATCATGTTCATGGTTTGGAAGATGTAATATTTTAAGGATGCCAATTACCCCCAAATTGATCTATAGATTTAATGTCATTAAAACTTGCAAGATTTTGTTTGCTTGCTTTGGATTTTGACAAACTGAATTGTCAAATTCTAAAGCTTAGGTAAAATGACAAAGAGCCAAGTAGAGCTAAGATATTTCTGAGGAAGAATGAGTTAGGGGACAGTATAAAGTGCCAAAAAATGAATCATGTTTGTATGACAGGAGTGGCTTTGAGGATAGTGAAAAAGATGGAGTTTCAATAAATAGTGATGGGATAATTGCTTTTCCATGATATTGAGAACTTACCTAAAATCACATGCAAATAAATAAATCCTAGGGCATTTCAACAAAATGAAAAGGTAACCTACTGAATCAGAGAAAATATTTGCAACCCCATCTGATAAGGGGTTAATATTCAAAATATACAAGTAACTCATACAACTCAAGAGCAAAGAAAAAATCTGATTAAAAAATGGGCAGAGGATCTAAATAGACAATTTTCCAAAGAAGATCTACAGATGGCCAACAGGCACATGAAAAGATGCTCAACATCAGTAACCATCAGGGAAATGCAAATCAAGACCACATGAGATATCAGCTCACACCTGTTAGAATGACTATCGTCAAAAAGAGAAAATAACAAGTGTTGGTGAGGATGTGGACAAAAGGGAACCTTTGTGCACTGTTGGTGGGAATGTAAATTGGTGCAACCACTATGGAAAACAGTATGGAGGTTCCTCAAATGATCCAGCAATTCCACTGCTGGGTATTTATCCAAAGAAAATGAAAAGAGTAACTCAAAAAGATATCTACATTCCTGTGTTCATAGCAGCATTATTTACAATAGTCAAGACATGGAAACATTACCTAAGTGCCCATCAATGGACGAATGGATAAAGCAAATATGATAGATATATTATTAATTATTCATACATTATAAATATATATAATGAAATATTATTCAGCCGTAAGAAAGAATTTAATCTTGCCATTTGAGACAACTTGGATGACCTCAAGGGCATTACGCTAAGTGAAATAAATCAGACAGAGAAAGACAAGTACCATAGGATCTCACTTATACGTGGAATCTAAATGCAAAATCAAAAACAAAAACAAAAAAATCAATCTCATAGATACAGAGAACAGATTGGTGTTTGCCAGAGGTGGGGGAGGCGGGTAGAGGTGGGGGAGGCGGGTAGAGGACTTGGAGAAATAGGTGAAAAGGGCCAAAAGGTACAAACTTCTAGTTATGGGGGTGTGATGTACACCATGGTGACTACAGATAATAATACCGTATTGCATACGTGAAAGTTGCTAGAAGAGTAGATCTTAAAAATTCTCATCACAAGAAAAAAATCGTTTTTCTAACTATGTGAGATGATGGATGTTAACTACACTTACATAGTGACCATTTCACAATGTATACAAATGTTGAATCATTATGTTGTACACCTGAAACTAATATAATGTTGTATTTCAATTGTACTTCAATTAAAAATCAATAAATAAATGTCAAAAATATAAAAGTTTAGGGGCCAGCCCAGTGGTGCAGCAGTTAAGTTCACATGTTCCGCTTTGGTGGCCTGGGGTATACCAGTTCGGATCCTAGGTGTGGACATGGCACTGCTTAGCAAAGCCATGCTGTGGTAGGCGTCCCACATATAAAGTAGATGAGGGTGGGCTCGGATGTTAGCTGAGGGCCAGTCTTCCTCAGCAAAAAGAGGATTGGCAGCAGTTAGCTCAGGGCTAATCTTCCTCAAAGAATATGTATATATATAAAAGTTTAGAGGACAAAAGAAAATAATTATAAACATGGGTTGGTGAAAGACTGCTTATATTATACATAATAGGCACAAATTATAAAAAGGACATTGAGAAACATAACTACCTTAAGAGCCTTCATTAATCAAAAGACAAAAATGTATACAAATAAATAGACTATTACCAACATATGTAAAGAGCCTCTACAAGCCAATAAGAAAAGCCAAGCAGCACTTGGTGGATGCTATTTATTGGTTCATTCAGCCACCATTCCTCTCTCTGTTTCTTCTTACAACTTACTATCTAAGTAAAAGCTGTTTACTAGATTCTCGAGCAGCTAAGTTCTCTGGATGCCAAATGGATCCTTCCAGTTAGAGGAATTCACATAGAATTTGGTCAGCAGGGGCCTCTTCTCTGTTCTTCTTGGCTGTTTTTCCTCCAGCAAACCAAACAGGTGCAGAAGTGCATATTTTTTGCTGCCTTGGCTAGCCCTGTAAGTCGCTGACTGTAAATTCATTTTTGCCTGTCAGATTGGCTTCTCAGTACCTTAAAAGGACTGACTTCTCAAGAATGGGACACATCTCATGGTCCAATCTAGTTCAGGTCCTAAGCCTGCCAGTCTTCCTTCTCTCTCTCTGTCACTCTGTGTGCGTCACTCTGTCTGTCACTCTCCCCAGTTTACTGAGCTGTACGTTACGTGCAGTAAAATTCACCCGTTTTAACTATACAGTTCATTATTGAGTTTGGGTAATTAGGGGTTTTGTAAACAGGATCACATTATATTATAAAACACTTACATTACCTCAAAAAGTTCCCTCTTTCACTAATTATGATGTTTTCAAGACTCACCCATGTCGTGTTTATTAATAGCTTGTTTCTTTTCAGCCTGCACAGATGCTGCCATCACCAACCTAGCTTTCCCCGCCTTCAGCAGCCGGCCACCAGGGTCCCACTGGGACCTGTGTCAGGATCCTCCAAGGAGAGAACAGCATCAAGATGGGGACACAGGTTGTTCCCGACTTCAGTCCCCCTCACAAGAAGATCAGCTAACATCTACCCACAGACAAGATGCCATTGAGAAAATCCCAGAACCTAGGGGTGAGGCTGAAGCGCCCCGGACCACACAGACTGAGAAGGACTGCATTACAAGTTGAGAGGAGGGGCGGGCTCTGACCCACACTGTCCGCGCCCCCCAGGCCCGCACAGAAGCCTTGAGAGATCTCCCCTGACCCACCACAGTTTCTCCAGTGGGAAAAGAGAACTCAAGGTGGACATTTTGCTTTCCCAGCGTTGCGGGATGCTGCCCAGAAGACCTACACAGGTCTCGTCTCAGGGGGCTCCCTGGAAGAATCCTCGGGGCTCAGAGGGAGAGGGTGGGAGGGGCAGGTCATCCAGCAACCAGTGCTCAGACCTCAGCCCACACACTCCTGCTTACAGCGGCTCTGCTGGTGGCCCTGTGTCCAGGGAGCCACACTGGCAGTTCTGCTTGATCTGGGTCTGCAGTTGACAGGCTGTACCAGCCTGTTCTAAAGCCCCACCTCGGCAGGGAAGCAAATTAGCAGCCTCCAACGCTACCCATCCAGGCAGCCTGGCCAGAGGACCCCGCCAGCCACAGACCCATCCCACAGTGCCCTAGGGCAGGGAGCCAGACAAGCAGCCCTGCCCAACTGTTGAGCAGTCTCTGGCCCCACGTAACCAGGGAGTCTGAACAGTGACCCTGGACAGCCTCAGAGCACAGCCCATGGTCCCAGTGAGCAGAGGAGCCCAGCCTACGAAAGATACCACCTGGAGAAGCACGACCACCTTAAGAGCTTCCATTTGTCAAAACACAAAAAAGTATGGAGACAAGTGCTGCAAGATGTTGCAACTGATGGAGATTATTACCAAGATACATTGGTGGGAGTGTAAAATGATACACCCACCTTGTAAAACTGTGTAGCAGCTTCTTAAAAAGTTAACCATACACTTCAATTTGTCCCAGTCATTCTACATCTGGTTATTTACCAAAGAGAAATGAAAAATGTAGTTTACAAGAATACTTGTACATGAATGTTCATAACAGCTTTTTTTCTTGTAATTGCCCAAAACTGGAAACAGCCCAAATATCCATTAACTAATGAACGGGTTAACAAATTGAAGTGTATCCATAAAATGGATTAATAGTCATTGATAAAAAAAGAGTGAACAGACTGTCAAGAATGGTGAAGGATCTGAGATTTTGCTCTATTTGCCAGCTAAAAGTTAGTCTGGCACAATTTCATGGATGCTGGCAGAAGACATGAGTCTCCTGGGTCAGAGACAAAGGACTTCCTTATGCACAACAAGAGCGGCAGCCAGAGTGGGTCTTCTGAGGCCCACTGCCAGCAGGGCGACATGAAGAAGGCACGTGGAATACACTGTGCTACAGGACAAGGCCCTCAAGCTCAGGGATCCAAACATTTTATGCCGGGCAATGAGCTTGCTTGAACTTTGCCCTGTAGGAAGACAATATCTTTATAATACTGGACACTAGATTCCAAGTCTCTTCTCTATACAAAGATCCCTGCAGAGACAACTCAGAACAAAGTCAGTCAGCAACTCTGCTCGCAGGACGTGCAGAAGACATAAGAGACCCATGGACGATTGTCTCTCCATGGTGGTAACGTAGATGAAACTCAATATAAATAGGCGGAGTGAGTGAAGTCGGACGAAGGATACATAATGTATCTTTACCTTTGCATAAAATTGTAGAAAATGCAAACTGATATATCGAACCAGAGAGCAGGTCAATGGTTCCTTGTGGATGGAGAAGGAGAGCAGGGAAGATCACAAAGACGCTCAGAGTAGGTTTTATGGGGAAGAATATGATGGTTCTGATGAGGTGAGGTGTTCACAGGTCTATACAGACGTCAAAACATAAAATTGTCCTTTGTGAATTAGTTTATTGTATGTAGATTTTACCTCCATAAAACTGTATTAGAGAGAAGTCATTCACCACCTCTAATTTTTTAAATAATATTTGTAAAAAGAAAATTATGAAATTCCTAACAGCTCTAAAGTTCTTTGAAAATACTATCAAATTGCATAATGGACTGACATAGGAATCTGCTCATTGCTTGTGCATTCAGTAAATTATCTCTTACTTCACTTAATTAATATACGGATTTTCAAAACATTTACATTTTTGACGAGCAAAGGGGCTGAGAATTTAATGAAACTAGACTTGGTAAATCATAATGGGGTGTCTGAATTCTAATCTGCATTTACCTAAAGCAATTTTCTTACAGCCCTTTGTCCGTATGTTAAAGTCTATGAATGATCTTCGGGAAATTCAAGAAAATAAGCTGGTCTTGAGGGAGATCGTGGAAGCATGCTTGAAGAAGCACACTTAATGCATTAAGCTAGGTAAAAATAATTTTAGAATTTGACAGTACTTTAGAGATTAAGCCCAAAGCCCTCATTTTATAGGCTAGGAAATGGAGACCAGAGATCCGATATTTGCTGAAGGGAAAGTGACTTTGGTAGTGGCAGAACGAGGGTCAGAGCCCAGAAGTCCTGGCTCCTAGTCAATATTCTTCCCATTATACAAAGTTTCCACTCCTAGTAATAATAAGATTTATTTCTTTGGTTTTAGGAATGCATTCTTCTGTATTCCTCCCTAAACGGATAACAAGGCAATTACAAAGTTTGGAAAGAATATCCCTCATTATTTCAGAAAATCAATTCAGGTGGTGTTAAGATCAACCTACTTTTCTACCTAAGTAGCAGTTGAGATGAATGTCTTCTCACAGTATCTTGTTTCCCTCTGGGACACTAATTGAGTAAAGAGAGCACGATTTAAGTGGACCTAAAAGAAGTTAGTTATTAAGTTGTTACTGTCTTCCAATCTTTTTTGAATGTTTTCTTAACAATTTTTCAAGTGGCATCATTGTCTCTTTGACAAGCCTCACAACCTCTCTTGCAGGACATATTGTTCAATATTACGTATAGCCACATATACAGGAGTTAAAAAACATTTGGATTTTGATAGCTCTACAAATTACCTGGTATTTTAAGCAAAAAATCACTTATTGGAATCCTTTTACTTGGCGTGTTTTTTCTTAAACCAACAAGCCCTACAGTGTTAAGTGGACCTTAACAGATGGAGCAGATGGAGAAGCGACAGAAGCAATAAGGGAAAGCAGGAGGGGGGAGCCAAAGAGCCTGGAGGCAAGAAAAAGATGCTGATAAGTGTTGGTGGTTTGGGGCTCTTTGTGATATTTTTATCAACTTTAATTTACACATCTCACTTACCCAACTCAGCTCAGAATTTCTTCGGAAAGAACCAACATAGCTTAAGAACTCACCTCCACCTTATCAAGGAGGCCTAATTGTCTCACAGTCTAATGAGAGGAGAGCCATGAGCAGGAGTGTTCAGCCTGTGAGGCAGTTTAAGATCAGCTTTTAGGGATCCACACAAAATAGAACATTCCTTGTTAGTTGGAGAATTCTGAAGTACACCATCTGTTCCTCTCTTTATAGGCATAGGTATTTTACCTCTGGAACCCATTACTTTATACACTGTCTCATCCTCTTAGCCATTTATTTGTTCTAAAACTGGGGAAAACAGTTTGCGTGTTGGAGTAAAAGTCTAGACACACTAATATTTGCTGTCATTTAATTCCTTTGCAGAACACCAGGGACGAACACGTGAATCTCAGGTATAAATGAAATCAATAGGGAAGGGATTGTTCTGATATTTAAAATGCGCAAATTGTTTTGTGTTGAATTATTGGGTAACAAAAAATAATTGCAAAAATCATTAATCAGGGCATAAAGCCTTTTTTTTTTGGTTTATTTGGGTGTGGTTGGGTTTTGCTTTATATTTGAGGTGACAAAACAAAATAATTGGAAAGATATATTTTAGAAATATAGTCCAGTCTCTCCTTCAATGCTCACAAATTATTACCATGAGTAGTTTTTTAAATAGTCAAATTGGCACCACCAGAATATAGTGGGAATCAGAAATTTCAGATTTTGTTGCAATGTTGGCAATAATTCTGAGAGAGTCTGAGCTGTACATTTTCATCTGTGCTCAGTAGTTAATAGTCTTTTTTTCCATTTTGGCTACAAAGAAGTATACTTTTGTTTGATGACACATTGCCTATGAAGTACCTTGGGCAGTTCACAAATACAAAACGAGAATGACAAAGTAACCTCTCATAATGATGCCCAAGCATGAGAATGGGAAAATTCTAACATTTCAAGGAGGATTCATTGACTCAAACAATTCTGAAAAGGAAGCCCATCTTTATGTATGTAGAGCAATTTAAGAGTTGTAAAGCCTGTGGTGACAAAAAGAAACCTACCACACTACTACTAAAATAAAATATAAGCATGATTTGTTGGTCTGAGTCAATTTCTACATGGAATATTAGCTGTTTAATAGTGGTGAGTTTCCCAGCTTGTCCGTTAGACTCAATGTCACATGGCTAAGAGCAGAAGGAAGTGAGGGAGTGGGCAGAGACGGTGACGTTTGACGCCAGCACCTGCCCGGAGTTGATTGGATATCCCAATAGTTGTGTCTACACCAAGAATGGTGATTTGGAGGGCAGCAGAAGCAAGGCAACACATAAAAAGAGGTGTAGGGACACAAAAGACCAAGTTTATTGGTATAAGCAGGGCAGAGGGCAAGGAACTTAGAATCAGGAGGTTTGAGACTGAATCCAGCTCTGACACTTATAAAATGACATTGAGGAGCATGGTGTTTATGTAAATACACAGGTATTAGCCCTTATCATTATTTTCCTTAAGAGGCTCTGCCTTTTAGTTAATGAAATATATTTATTCAGAATTAAAATAATAGACTAATGCCGACATGCAATTAATTTGTAAATCAAAACCTGATTTCTATTTCTAATCTACTGAAATGGTAGGTGGATCAAAGTTTGAACTGCATAACAATGTCAGAATGCCTTGGTCATTTCAATTGATTAAGCAAAACAGAGTTTATACAACAGCAATATGTACTTGGCATCATTACCAGAAAAGAACAATTCTATTTCTATATCTTATTCCGATTGGAAATAATCGTTGCAAATAAAGATGCTTCTTTACATACAGATGAGACATTTCTTTAAAGTTTTGTCCATTAAGCTTGTCATTTATAGAAATATTTAATCTAGTGTAGCTTTTCTTTAAAAAAGAAGATTGTAAAGTCTTTTGATTTTGTTGAGTTCATTAATTATGGTTAATTTGCCATTCTGACTACTTTAAATTTCTGGAAACAAAAATAAATGTTTCCCTATATCAATTTAGAGGAGAGAAGAAAAGCTTAGTTGGCAATGTAGATTCTTCCAAAATTTTCCCCATAAGCACACTCTAGACATTCTAAAATTAAACTCTTCCAGGCGAAGTTGCACAATGATGCTACTCAATACAAAAATGAGATTACACTAAGTGCTCCAACGCTAATTCAGGGAGTTCGCAAGTCATGTCGCGCCTGGTTTATTATGTACATTAATTCGAGATTATTTTACCCGCATGGGAAGCTCATTCCCTTTTCACATATGTTCCTGATTCAGCTGTAACGCCACATTGACCAAGCCAATGGACTCTGCACCAATGCTTTACAAGATCCTAAACATCAAAGCTGCATCTACCACAAATTAGTAAAAATTACTAATTTTATCAACAAGAATTATTTTGTTTATTAAGCATGTAATACATACTTTGTGTCAGGACTTTTTAAGAACTGGGAGTTGGGTCTTAGACTTACGAAGAAGGATTAAACACTGACCCCACCCTTAAAGTATTAGAGTTACTTTGTTTGTTGTTTGCTTTCAGAGGCTAGAGGGTGGGGTGCATCTTGACGGTCCAGGGTGATACGAGCAATAGAGTGCTTTGCACATGAGTATTGGGTGGCACAATGGTGAAGTGGCAGATGCTGTCTCAGTGGGAAAGTCTGGCTAAAGCATGCTTACAATATGTAAGTATTGCCTTACAACGACAATTCTACTCTCTGCTTTTATGAGCTCAACATTTTTAGATTCCACATATGGGCCAGGGGGTGGGGGAAATGGGAAGATGTTTGTCAAAAGGTAACAAGTTTCAGTTAGGCAGGAGGCATAAATTCTCCAGATCTAATGTACAGCAGAGAGATTATAGTTAATAATCCTGTATCATATACCTGAAATTTGCTAACAGAGTTGATCTTAAGTGTTGTCACTACCAAAACAATAACAATAAAAGGGGCAACATGTGAGGTGATGAACACTGTAATTAGCTTGACTGTGGTAATCACTTCGCAAAGTATACATATACCAAAACATTGCACCGTACTGCTTAAATATACATAATTTTTGCTTGTCAGTTCTACTTTAATGAAGACGGAAAAATTTTGAAAATTAAAAATGGAAACAAAAAATTGTTTTACAAGGTACTTTAAAAAAATATTTACCCTCTGCAGACGAAAACAACTGAGACGCAGAGAAAATTAAGGAAGTTTCTCAAGTGTCCACAGGTGGTGAAGGGCAGAGCCCGTGTGCTCACCCCTCCTGAAAAGCCCCCTGCTCTTGTGTTTGTCTGTGGAATGCTCAGCAGTGCCATTGAGAGACCAAAGGCCCCTCTCTCTCCAGTCGAATGAGATGAAAGCGGTGGAGGAGGAGGGAAAAGCTTACTTGTGCATTCCTCCTGGTCTTGTCATTAACGCACTGGCTTGTCTTCATCACTTGGAGAATGCAGCCAACGTGCTGAGTAGACAAAATAGGAGCAGGACAGGGAGAGGCAGAGGTTTTTCTTGGTTTATTTGCTTTTGTGTATGCTGCTTCTGTTGTTTTTTGATTTTGTTGATCAAGGAAAGGTGAATTTATGGTCCACAGAAAGATCAGAAGCATCAATAAAAAACTTAATTTTGAGACAGACTCACGTCCTACCTGACTCCTAGTCCAAGGTAAACACAAATTATTCTGAACCGTTCTAGAAGAATTGTGATACCAATATATTTTTCTCCCAGCATACCTGACAGGCAGGTCAGATTCATAAAAAACAAGAGTGGGGGCTGGTACATTTTTTATACTAATTTGTGAGATTTATTAAATGCCACGGGCACTGACGTTGTTAAGGGAAATAAAAAGTACTGAAATGAAGCCCTTTTGTTAAAGAAGAGAAAAGAAATAGCTCTTTGAAGTACAATTTAGAATCCTGATTTATTAAATCAATAAAACAAATGGAAAATGAGCAATGGTGTATATTTATTAATTCTACAGAACAAACTTGTGCGTTGAGGTTTTTATTAAAATCTGATTTAAGGAGAAAGAATTTTATCCTTGCTCTCAACATGGTAAGTTTATTTTAAACCATTGTTATTCTTTAATGATATGTGATATTTTTACAGATGGGGTTTTGATACTTTTCTTTAGTCTATATCAAGCACACTGAGATTCTAGTTATACTTAGATGGCACACAGCACTAGGCACGAGGAATATTTGCCTTTCTTGTCTACTGGTATAGGCATGTAGGAAAACATACGTTCTTCCGCCAAGGTGTGGCGCCCTCTGTTTTCTTCCACACTATCTTGTCTTGGGATGGCGCATCACGTGCCCGTTGTGAAAGAGAGAGCTCAAACTCTGCACTGCCTTTGATACATAGACCACTGTGTGTTCCAGGATAACATGAAAGTGTCCTCAATTTGTATGAGAACAACGTGTTTTTTTAAAAAAAAAAATTTATCATACAATTTAAAACCTACTCCCAAGATTAGAGCTCATTTAATCCAACACCCTCAGTTTATAGAAAAAGAAACTGAGACCCAGAGGGAACAAATTATTTGCCCCAAATCATAAATCTAACTATTGGAAGAATCGGGATTAGATTTGAAGTTTTGACCTTTTTACTACAAGATGACTTTGCTGAATTAACCCTTTTTTATTTTTCTTGTTATTTGTTTTCAGAATACGAAAATGTGACATAAAAATAAATCATCCAAGTTCCACAGTGTACAAATAAGTACCTAATGAGTTAGAAACAATTTTGTGCATTCCTCATATTTCTATTACACTTGCTCACTAGTTAAATAGCATATTTATGAAGGACAAAGTACCTGACCCTGTGGAAAATAACAAAGAAATAGGACTGATCTTATGGTTACTGAGTTTACAAATTAAACAAGATTTGAGAGTAATTTTAAAAGTATCGTTAAATGCTAAAATGTGTATACTGCACTTAGACGGTTAATGCTGAGAGCTCTTGGGGTCTGCCACTGCGGGAAGTTTGGATTCTCAGGAAAAGTTTCCTCAAATACAGAGGTTCTCAAAGTGCAGCTCCTGGGCCAGCAGCATCCGTATCACCCAAGACTTGTTGGAAATAGAACTCTTGTCCCGCCTGAGACCTACGGAATCAGAGACTCTGGGGGTGAGCCAGCCTCTCTGTTGAACAAGCCCCAGGGGATTACAATGTGCACTCAAGTCTGAGAATAACTGAGCATCAGACGAGGTTTGAGTCACACTTTTGAGAAGAGCCTGGGTTAGGGAGCTTCTGGCAGGTGCTTAAGGCAGAAAACCACCTATTTAGAGAATAAGAGGTAATTTTCCTTAATTCACTTCTAGGGTCTACTCAGGGACACGTGTGTAGATTTATCAGCAATAATACTCCTCCATAAATATCAATACAAAATGAATTATTTACTTTGGGAAAGAATAAAAATAATTTACAATTTTTTTTAATTTTTAAAAGATTTTAAATATTTCTGCTTTTGAAAGTTTTGCTTTGAAAGAATTATTTCAGATTTGGAATATTTTGTGTTAAATAGAGATTATGTAGGAGTGTGGACCTCGTTCAAAACTCAAGTACCTATCCTCTCTTCCTTAAACTCTAAAATGTACATTTACGAGACAGAGGTAGTTCAAAAAAGAATTTCCATAAATATGCGAAACAATACACTTCTAGAGGTGTCCAGGGAATAATAGAGACTCATTATATTTTTCACCATATTGTATATCAACCTTTATAGAATTAAATGGTAACTATTTTTTAACCACTGGTATTTCTGGAACACTAAAAGAAACCCACTCATCTTTGACATAGATTATACTTGTATTTTTGCTAAGACAAAATAAAGACTAATCTACATTAGGAAGATTTTTTAAAAAGACATTTCAAGTTAACCAGAAAATGTAATATACTGGAATACAGTGTTCAAAAGGGAAGGATTTTTGTGTAAAATATAGTGTTCATTATGAATTTCAATACTTCCTGGTAATTTTTCTCTTTACGTTCACATGAGTGGCCACACCACACAGCTTTTACTAGTTGGAGGGTATAAAAGGCAATTAGCTCTTCCCAGAGTGAGATGAACCAGGTGTTTGATTTAATTAGTTCTCTTTGTTCACGAAATGTTTTTCCTAACTCCTTTGTCATAGTTTTGTCACACTCCACTCCTCCTCCCACTCCGTCACAGCCCTTCACACAGCTGAAGAAACATTTTAATGAAATTCAGCTTAAATACCACATTTAAAATGTTCCCTCTGAAAAAAAAAAAATTAAACCTACTTGTTTACAAAGTCCCTATTGTGTAGTTTTTGGTTAAATGGAAACATTCAAGAATATTAACAGTGTTACAATTGGATTGGGCAACAGTACGTTTTCCAAATTACGTTTGCACATTTATAAATTGAAAGGTTTTAAAAAGTTAAAAATGTGAACACTTATTAAACCAAACCAGTTTTGTGCTGATAAACAATATTAGGTGGTAATCTAAGTATGGTATTTTCACTAAATCCACTAAATATTTTAAATCATGGAGACAAACTCATGAATGAATCTGGGTTCTGAGAGTCGTACTTTAAGAAACGCTAGGAGGGGCCCGGACTCCTGGATGGTCCTGTTTCCTGCACACCCTCCCTGTGAGACGGTGGGGAAGTCAGTTGAGGTCTAAACTGCAATTTCTCCATCTGTAAAATGAGAGACCCAGTAACACCCTCATGGCCACGTGAATAAGTGAGATTATGTCTTTAACACACAGAGTAGGATGTCTGGTACAATGTGTTTTCTGTAAATGTCAGATACTGTTTTAAGTATCTAATAAATAGAAAGGTAATTTGTTATAACTTTAAGAAAAGATTCTAGTGATGAGGGGGCATTTGGTTGTCAGAATTGCATGGGGAGGAGCGATGACAACCTGGTGGGTAGAGGCCAGGAATGATGCTAAAGTTCCTACAATGCACAGAACAGCCCCACAGCAAGAGTCGCTTGGCTCCAAATGTCGATAGGGCTGAACTGAGTAATCTGTGGTCTTGAACTCTGCACCGTGTTTTCTGTCTTGAGTTAAGTAATTTATGGTACCATAACTGGCAACTGAATTCCCATAACAGTAATTCTGTTGAAAGACTTATTCTATAATGTATCAGTTTTTTTTTTTTGCATTTTTAAAGGCTTTATTGCTGGCAAACTGGGTAATGGCTTGGGCTTGGGCATGATACATTTTCCTGGAGATTCACTCGATCATTAACGAGGTGTGTATCACTTATTTTTGATACTTTCTCTAAGTAAACTGCTGGGGAAAAATCAGGCTGCCTAATGACTCAAAGTGGTTCGATCATCGTTAAAATTCAAATTTAAGATTCAAATTTTGATTCTGCTGTTAGGGACGGACTTGAGTTCTAGTCTGTGTATTTCTGAAAACAAATCCTCACTCCCCCCCCCCCCCCCCCCGCCACCCCCGGAAAGTCAGACTTTCATAGCAGAAAGATGTGTTCATTATAAAAATAATTCTACTGAGTATGTAGATTTTTCCACGTTAATTTAATAATATAATGGAGGGGAAAGGTCACTTACAGAAGCCCTGACACCTCTCTTCTTCCCACAGGATGCAGTCGATCTGTCAGCAGATTCCATAAGCTCCACCCTTACCACCTTGGTCCAAGGCACCACCATTTCTTGCCTCCTAACTAGTTGCCAGCCTCGACCCTTTCCTCCTGTACAGCCTCCTACAGGGAGATTCATTTTTAAGTTTTCTTTTTACATTACAATATAAGGGAAAGTAAGTGCCTCCTCTAAGACTATTGAATTGTGTCCTAGCTCACCCAGAGCAGACACGAGAGGCGGACGGTGGCCACAGTGACCCACCCCACTGTCCTTTCCCACTGACTCCCTCCGTCACTCCGCTCCAGCCACCTCGCCTCCCGGCTGGTGTCGTTATTGGGAGACCCCACCTGAGTGGGGCAGCAGGAGCTCGCACTTGATCTCTCCTTCGCCCGTCACACTCCTCCTCCTGACATCCGCACCGTCACTCCCTCGCTCCTTTGCACGCGTGCTCCCTTCTCTGTGAGGCCTCCCAAACCATCTAGGGAAGTCGCAATTCCCACGGCGTGATCTATCCTGCTTTCCCTCACCAGCACCCCAATCCTGACTCACTGCCTTCTTTTTTCTGTAGCAATTATTATCATTTGACACATTATATATTGTACTTGTTGATGTATTTATTGTTCTTCTCCTTACATTAGAAGGTAAACTGCTTTAGCGCAAGAATTCTTTTTTTTTCCTGTCTTGTTCGTTGCTGTTTCTCTTATTCCCTCCCCTAGAGGAGCACCGTCAAGAGAAATTCAAGCCAAGCGACATAGCTTTTAATATTCTAGTATCATTTTAAAAAGATAAAAAGAAAAAAGGTGAAATGAATTATAATATATGTAATCATATATCATGTTTAACCCAATATGTCTATAGCATTATCTTCCGTGTCTTCATGCCTACAGACATCTCGATTTAGACAAGCTGCATTTCAAGGGCTCAATGGACACATGTAAGAGAGAAACATTATCATTCCATTGACCTAAGCTTGCGTCCACCAGTAGAGAAAATAATCCTAGTGAACTTTATATGTTTGCATAAATATATTAAACTAATTTTTTAAATTAATGAGATTTATGTAGTAGGATAATTTCTGCTCGTTAGAAAGATATACGCCAGAATTTACATATTTTAACAGATTTTGGATTGAAGAATCAGGCTCTACCTTAAAGTTATTTACTCTAGCCTGATAGTGCAAGACTACATTCCTTTATTATACTCATATTAATATCATGGCACACCTAGTTGAAAACCACCAGTGATACACTGACAGAAAACCATCTTTCCATGCCAGCTGTGGACAGTTCCGTAGGTAAGCAAATTCTTACATATATTAAGCCAAAATCTAATTTGTATTTCTTCATCAAATAGGTCCCAGTGGTTTCTTCTGAAGCAGGGAATGTCTGAGTAGTTTTACACGTGAAAATTGTTTGTTCTTTTCTTTTCCTTTTTTGCGGAAGAAGATTCGACCTTTGCTAACATCTGTGCCAATCTTCCTCTATTCTTTTTTTTAAGTATGTGGCCGCCAGCACAGCACGGCCACTATCAGAGCCATGTGGGTCTGTGCCCAGGAACCAAACCCAGTCCGCCGAAGCAGAGTGTGCCGAACTTAACTACTAGGCCACGAGGCTCACCCTGTTTGAGTTTTTTAATATTGAATATGGTGACCTAAGTGTTCTCTTCTTCTGATGAAATAGACTTAGTCTTTTGAACAGTTCCTTTTATGTCATGTTGTCCCCAAACTTTACTTTCCTCATCTAGGTCCTCTGGTTTTTCTCCTCTTGAGTTTGCTGATGCTCCTTTTAAAATTGTAAGAACTAGAATAAGGCAAATAATTCAAATCTTACTCCAATATGTTGTCGTATTCTGGTTTTACCATCAAATGCAATGCAGCCTCCATCCATTATTTCAGCAGTTCTCTTACCTGTACTCTCCCGTACTCTTGTCCCTTTGTTCTTTTTTTCCACCCAGCTTAACACCCTTCCACCCCGGATCTATCTAACCATTGACCTACTTTCTAGAGTCAGGCTGCCAAATGCCACCAGCTACAAGAGGACTTCACTCAGTGATGGAGACGGGCACCTCAGTATCAGAACCTCAAGTCTCCGCTGGGTGCTCGAGGTTGCCTTATAATCCACTATTCCTCAGTAACCATCCTTTCCACTTACCCTCATTCTCTGTTCCAATCTGTAAAAATATTTCCAAGGCACAGAGCCAAACCCAACACACCCCACTACCAGATTATATCACTTCCTAATTCTGAAAGATTATAAAGACAACCGTGCACACATTTCTCCTCCCTCTGCAGCATAGCTTTTGCCCAAGGGAAATTGTGTAGACAAAGGAAAATTAAGCATTAAAAGCCACATTCCATTGCTGAAATGTTGAACTTAACTCAGGTTTTCCATATGTGTAATTATTAATCAATATATAAATTTATTCTTTAAAACTCCATTTCTCTCTAGGAAATTTTACTATATTTAATCTATTATTCATGCCCTTTAAGGTAGTTTTGAATTCTAATTTTCAATTGAAGCTTGTTGCTATCTTTTCTACCTTCTTGTTATCTGGAAATGTGATAGTCATGCCTGGACACCTTTCTTAAATTATGAGCAATATTGAGTAAAGAAGATAGTGCTGTTAAAATACACTAGGACATTTTTCAAGGTGAACCAAGAGACAGCTTGGTGGAGTGGAATGAGCAGTCTTCCAGGGTTAGGTGAATTGGGAAGATGACCTGTCTGCCATTAGCCAGCGGGCTCTGGAACCTCACTCATCTTCTTGTAGCTGCCTGATCCCTGAATCAGGGACTAAGACACCTCCCCAGGCCTATTCCTCTCAGGTGTGGACTCTAATAGGATATTTAATACTTTGAATCTCCAATTAATATAAAGCTTTTGGAATGGCTATCTACTGTCCCAGGTTTTGCATTTTTCTCCTGTTTATGATTATTTTACCAACAAACCTAAGCCTTAAAAATCATAGGGCTTCCTCATGATTCCTACATAAAATACAGGTATTTTATAAATATAGGGTTTTTTTTGTGATTATCTTAACATTGGCAATTTTAAATTTACTTTAAGTAATGAGATATGGTTCATTACCATAGGCTCATGTCGTGCTGTCCTGACATTTCAAGTGAGCGTGTTCCCAAGGGAGGGTCTTAGTTGGGGCAGACTGACACTGACTGCAGGAGGCAGGCTTCTGTTGCTGCTGGAGGAGTCCCCTCTCTAGGAGGTGGTGAAGGTAAAGTGATTGCAGGTTGCACAGAACGGAAGAATCCTCCAACCGAAAGGCTTCTCCAAAGAGAACAGTGTTAAAATTATTTTAGAAGAAACAATAGAGTTTTCCAAGTACGTATTCTCTATAAGGAACTTGGATGTGTGGTAGTCATATTTATTTTATTTGACTTTTTGATTCAATACTCTTAGTTTCTATTTCCCAAAATATTCCAACGTAAGAAAAATCAACTTAAAAAGTTAAAAATGATGGTGTACTATCATTTTACAAATAAGAGTTGTAAATCATATTGAAAACTATCTATCCAGAAGACTTTAAAATTTTGGACAATATACATATATACTGTGTTTTAGTAAGCAGGGTATAATATTAAGTAAATGACTCTTTTAAGATTTAACTCATTTCTTTGGGCATCTATCTATTCCTTCTAAGACACTGGTGATGAGAGGTTAAAAATTATAGCAAACACAGAGTCTCTAACCTCAAAAAGCTTACAATTTAGTAGGTGAAATAATGTACCAGGCAAATTGAACTTATTATAATTGTCACACTCACAAAAGACTGTGGGCTGTGACAGCTATGCAGCCAACCTGGAGGAAATTGGAAAGAGTTTTATGGAGAAAGCGTTTTTTGAGCTGAACTTTAAAGGACTAGAAAAGCTAGAAGCTGGAATGGACAAAAAGGAGCTTCCTGATACAAGGAACAATGCAAGCAGGACAGCAGGTGACAAGGAGGAACGTGCTTATGACTGTGGATAGCCCTTGGTGAATGAATTAGAGGGTGCTTGGAGGGGAACAGCAACAGGTAAAGGTGAGCTGTTACGGATGCCTGTAATGTCCAGGTAAGTTCTTTCAAGGGTTAGCTCTACTACTCAGCCATCAAAAAGAGGATGAAATCTTGCCATTCGCAATAACATAGATGGACCTTGAGGGTATTATGCTAAGTGAAATAAGTCAGACGGAGAAAGACAAATGCTGTATGATTTCACTCATATGTGGAAGATTAAAAAAAAAAAAAACAATTACAAGTAAACACATAGATGCGAGGAACAGATTGGTAGTTACCAGAGGGGGTGTGGGGTCAGGGGTGGGTGAAAGGTGTAAAGGGGGACATTTGTACAGTGACCTATGGAAACTAAACCTTTTGTGGTGAACATGGTACAGTGCAAACAAAAGTCGAAATATAATGTACACTCAAAATTATGTAGTGTTGTAAACCAGTGTTATTTCAATTTAAAAAAAGAAATCTGATTTAGTAAGGTAGAGATTGACTTAAGCAATATCAAACTGAGGGACACACTACTTTTTCTTAAACACTTTGTTATAAAAAAAATTCTTGTATATACACAAGTAGGAAAAAGTGTACCAGGTGTGCACCGCTTTGCATCAACAATGTTCAATTTATGGCTAATCTTGCTTCATTCATATCCTCACCCACTTCTTCCAGCCTCCCATTACAGACTGTTTTGAAGGAAATCAAAGACATTATATCATTTCATAGGTAACTATGATACTACGTATTTTTTAAATTAAGGTTATGAAAGTTAACATCCTTGTGAAATTACAGTTGTACATCATTAGTCATGTTGTAGGTCCACCACTTCACCCCTAGTGCCCTCCCCCCACCCCCCTTTCCCCTGGCAACCACCGATCAGTTCTCTTTGTCCATGTGTTAACTACCACCTATGAGTGGAGTCATACAGAGATCGTCTTTCTCTGTCTGGCTTATTTCACTCAACATAATACCCTCAAGGTCTATCCATGTTGTTGTGAATGGGACGACTTTGTCCTTTTTTATGGCTGAGTGGTATTCCATTGTGTATATATACCACATCTTCTTTATCCAATCATCAGTTGCTGGGCACTTAGGTTGATTCCATGACTTGGCTATTGTGAATAATGCTGCGATGAACATAGCGGTGCATGGAACTTTTGGAATTGCTGATTTCAGGTTCTTAGGATAGATACCCAGTAGTGGGATGGCTGGGTCATAAGGTATTTCTATTTTTAACTTTTTGAGAAATCTCCATACTGTTTTCCATAGTGGCTGCACCAGTTTGCATTCCCACCAACAGTGTATGAGGGTTCCCTTTTCTCCACAGCCTCTCCAACATTTGTCACTCTTGGTTTTGGATATTTTTGCCATTCCAATGGGTGTAAGGTAATATCTCAGTGTAGTTTTGATTTGCATTTCCCTGATGATTAGTGATGATGAGCATCTTTTCATGTGTCTATTGGCCATCCATATATCTTCTTTGGAGAAATGTCTGTTCATGTCCCCTGCCCATTTTGTAATTGGGTTGTTTGATTTTTTATTGTTGAGTTGTGTGAGTTCTTTGTATATTATGGAGATTAACCCTTTGTCGGATAAATAACTTGTGAATATTTTTTCCCAATCAGTGGGCTGGTTTTTTGTTTCAATCCTGTTTTCCCTTGCCTTGAAGAAGCTCTTTAGTCTGATGAAGTCCCATTTGTTTATTCTTTCTATTGTTTCCCTCATGTGAGGGGTTATGGTGTCCGAAAAGATTCTTTTGAAGCTGATGTCAAAGAGTGTACTGCCAATATTCTCTTCTAGAAGACTTATTGTTTCAGGCCTAATCTTTAGGTCTTTGATCCATTTTGAGTTTATTTTAGTAAATGGTGAAAAAGACTGGTCAATTTTCAATCTTTTGCATGTGGCTGTCCAGTTTTCCCAGCACCATTTGTTGAAAAGACTTTCTTTCCTCCATTGTAGGCCCTCAGCTCCTTTGTCAAAGATTAGCTGTCCATAGATGTGTGGTTTTATTTCTGGGCTTTCAATTCTGTTCCATTGATCTGTGCACCTGTTTTTGTACCAGTACCATGCTGTTTTGATTCCTGTAGCTTTGTGGTATGTTTTGAAGTCAGGGATTGTGATGCCTCCAGCTTTGTTTTTCTTTCTCAGGATTGCTTTAGCAATTTGGGGTCTTTTGTTGCCCCATATGAATTTTAGGATTCTTTGTTCAATTTCTGTAAAGAATGTCATTGGGATTCTGATTGGAATAGCGTTGAATCTGTAGATTGCTTTAGGTAGTATGGACATTTTAACTATGTTTATTCTTCCAATCCATGTGCATGGAATGTCTTTCCATCTCTTTATGTCATCATTGATTTCTTTCAAGAACGTCTTGTAGTTTTCGTTGTATAGATCTTTCACTTCCTTGGTTAAATTTATCCCAAGGTATTTTATTCTTTTTGTTGCGATTGTGAATGGGATTGAGCTCTTGAGATCTTATTCTGTTAGTTCATTGTTAGCATATAGAAATGCTACTGATTTATGTATGTTGATTTTATACCCTGCAACTTTGCTGTAGTTGTTGATTGTTTCTAATAGTTTTTCTATGGATTCTTTGGGGTTTTCTATATATAAGATCATGTCGTCTACAAACAGTGAGAGTTTTACTTCTTCGTTGCCTATTTGGATTCCTTTTATTTCTTTTTCCTGCTGAATTGCTCTGGCCAAAACCTCCAGTACTATGTTGAATAAGAGTGGTGAAATTGGGCACCCTTGTCTTGTTCCTGTTCTGAGAGGGATGGCTTTCAGTTTTTGTCCATTGAGTATGATGTTGGCTGTGGGTCTGTCATATATGGCCTTTATTATGTTGAGGTACTCTCCTTCTATACCTATTTTATTGAGGGTTTTTATCATAAATGAGTGTTGGATCTTGTCGAATGCTTTCTCTGCATCTATTGTGATGATCATGTGGTTTTAGTTTCTCATTTTGTTAATGTAGTGAATCACGTTGATTGACTTGCGGATGTTGAACCATCCCTGTGTCCCTAGTATAAATCCCACATGATCATGGTGTATAATCTTTTTGATATATTGCTGTATTTGGTTTGCCAAAATTTTGTTGAGGATTTTTGCATCTATGTTCATCAGTGATA
The DNA here is from genome assembly GCF_021613505.1 of Equus quagga. NCBI lineage: Eukaryota > Metazoa > Chordata > Mammalia > Perissodactyla > Equidae > Equus > Equus quagga. Next base: position 27,160,373 of record NC_060274.1, read on the forward strand.
TCGGCCTGTAGTTTTCCTTCTTTGTGTTGTCCTTGTCAGGTTTGGGGATCAGAGTGATGTTGGCTTCATAGAATGTATTAGGGAGTGCTCCATCTTCCTCTATTTTCGGGAATAGTTAGAGAAGGATAGGTATTAAATCTTCTTTGAATGTTTGGTAGAATTCTCCAGAGAAGCCGTCTGGTCCTGGATTCTTATTTTTGGGGAGGTTTTTGATTACTGTTTCTATTTCTTTACTTGTGATTGGTCTATTCAGAGTCTCTATTTCTTCCTGATTCAGTTTGGGTAGGTTGTATGAGTCTAGGAATTTATCCATTTCTTCTAGGTTGTTCAATTTGTTGGCATATAGTTTTTCATAGTATTCTCTTATGATCCTTTGTATTTCTTCAGTATCTGTTGTGATTTCTCCTCTCTCATTTCTAATTTTATTTATTTGAGACTTCTCTCTCTTTTTTTTTTAGTGAGTCTGGCTAAGGGTTTGTCGATTTTGTTAATTTTTTCGAAGAACCAACTCTTTGTTTCATTGATCCTTTCTACTGTCTTTTTTGTTTCAATATCATTTATTTCTGCGCTAATTTTTATTATTTCCCTCCTTCTACTGACTTTGGGCTTTGTTTGTTCTTCTTTTCCTAATTCCATTAGGTGTCGTTTGAGGTTGTTTATGTAAGATTTTTCTTGCTTGTTGAGGTGAGCCTGTATTGCAATGAATTTCCCTCTTAGGACTGCCTTTGCTGCGTCCCAAATCATTTGGTATGGTGTGTTTTCATTTTCATTTGTCTCCAGATAATATTTGATTTCTTCTTTAATTTCTTCAATAATCCATTGTTTGTTCAGTAGCATGTTGTTTAGTCTCCACATTTTTGGCCCTTTCCCAGCTTTATTCTTGTAGTTGATTTCTAGTTTCATAGCATTATGATCAGAAAAGATGCTTGATATTATTTCAACCCTCTTGAACTTATTGATGCTTGCTTTGTTTCCCAAGATATGGTCTATCCTTGAGAATGTTCCATGCGCCCTTGAGAAGAATGTGTAACCTGCTGTTTTTGGATGAAGTGTCCTATATATATATATCTATTAGGTCCATCTGATCTAATTTTTCATTTAATTCTATAATTTCCTTGTTGATTTTCTGTCTTGATGATCTGTCCATTGGTGTTAATGGGATGTTGAGGTTCCCTACTATTATTGTATTGCTGTTGATGTCTCCTTTTAGTTTTGTTAATAGTTTCTTTACGAATTTTGGTGCTCCTGTGTTAGGTGCGTATATATTTATAAGTGTTATGTCATCTTGGTGGAGTGTCCCTTTTATCATTATATACTGCCCCTCTTTGTCTTTCTTTATCTGTTTTGCTTTGAAGTCTACTTTGTCTGATACAAGTATGGCAACACCTGCTTTCTTTTGTGCATTATTAGCTGGGAGTATTGTTCCATCCCTTCACTTTGAGTCTGTGTTTGTCTTGGGGCTGAGGTGTGTTTCCTGGAGGCAGCATATTGTTGGATCTTGTTCTTTGATCCATCCTGCCACTCTGTGCCTTTTGATTGGAGAGTTCAATCCATTCACGTTTAGAGTGATTATTGAAACGTGGGGGCCTACTGTTGCCATTTTATCACTTGTTTTCCAGTTCTTTTGCATTTTGTCCTGATAGAGAGCTGTTACTTTGTGTTATTGTCCTTCTGCTTATCTCCTTTGTTCTGGATTTTTTAACCCCTTTCCTTTTTTTGATTTTTCAGGAATGAGGTTCTTCCTGAGCATTTCTTGAAGAGGAGGTTTTGTGGCAATGAACTCCCTTAACTTTTGTTTATCTGGGAAAGCTTTTATTTCTCCATCGTATTTGAAGGATATTTTCACTGGGTAGAGTATTCTTGGCTGCAGGTTTTTGTCCTTCAGAGTTTTGAATATTTCATCCCAATCTCTTCTAGCCTGTAAGGTCTCTCCTGAGAAATCTGCTGATAGCCTTATGGGGTTTCCTTTGTAAGTTATTTTCTTCTGCCTGGCTGCCCTTAGTATTTTCTCTTTGCCACTGACTTTTGCTAGTTTCACTACTATATGCCTTGGGGTTGGTCTTCTTGCGTTAATAAAGTTTGGAGATCTATTGGCTTCTGTCACATGAAGTTCCATCTCTCTTCCCAAGTTTGGAAGGTTCTCAGCTATTATTTCTTTGAACAGGCCTTCTGCCCCCTTCTCCTTCTCTTCTCCCTCTAGTATACCTATAATCCTTATGTTGCATCTTCTAATTGAGTCAGGTAATTCTTAGAGAATTTCTTCATTTCTTTTTAGTCTTAGTTCTCTCTCCTCCTCTGTCTGCAGCATTTCTATATTCCTATCCTCCAAATTGCTAATTCTGTCCTCCATATTATCGACCCTACTGTTCAGAGAGTCCAGATTTTTCTTAATCTCTTCCATTGTGTTCTTCATCTCCAGTATTTCTAATTGGTCCTTCTTTATAGTGTCAAGCTCTTTTGTGACATAGCTCCTGAGCTCATTGAGTTGTCTATCTGAATTCTCTTTTAACTTGTTGAGTTTTTTAATAATGGCAGTTTTGAAATCATCGTCATTTAGGTTATAGATTTCATTGTCTTTGGGATTGTTTTCTGGGTGCTTATCATTTTCCTTCTGTTCTGGAGATTTAATATATTTTTTCATACTGCTTGATGGCGTGGATTTGTGCCTCCGCATAGAGATAGAGTTTAGTCGCTGCTTCCACTTGTTGCGACTGGTGTGTGTGTGGGGGGGGGGGGGCAGCTGTTTAGACTGTACCAACCAGGAACCCTGTCAAATGTTACTGACTGGGTCTGGACCCCTCCTCGTAGTCACAGTGGTCCTGCGGTGTCCCTCGTCGGTTGTGGGGGCAATCGCAAGGGCACCTCAGGCTGCTGGTGCCTACTGTTGCAGCCCACCTAGACGCACTCCCTCTTTGTGGTCTGCAGTGGTGTTGTGGGCTTTCCCAGCAGCCAGGAGCAGGATCACCCATAAATGCTGCTTTGTCCCTAACAGAGCCCACCAGATCACACTCGTCCACTGCAGGTCCCAGCAGAGCTACGGGTATCTTCTGCAGTCTGTCGTTAGCTCACCTAGCTGTGCTACTTTTGCCCCAGGGCCTTCCTGCCTTGCGATTGCCAGTCAGGACCTCTCCACTAGTGCTGTGCAGAGGCTTTCACTGAGGCTGCTGTGGGAACCTGGAGTTCCCCCCTGGGCTATGTAGCCATTTCACTGGAGCTCCACTCTGCCCCACTCCACCCTCATGGGATCTCTGGGAGCCCCTTGCCTCGTCTGGGACATGGCCAGAGTCCGTGGGCCTGGCGGTGGCTTGTAAGCTGCTGCCTTGTGGGGAATTCTGCTCTAGGGAGCTTCCTGGTGTTCCGAATGCTGGGCAGGGCCTCCCTGCCAATGGCCAGCAGAGGCCCTCCCTGTTGGGGGGTGCGGGACCCTGGAGAGTCCCCCTGGGTCTCAGAGCCAGGTGTTGGTACTATGTATTTTTTAAAAATAAGGAGAATGACGCAGCAATATCAAATAGCCAGATAGTATTCACATTATAGTAGTTTAACAATTTTTATTTTCTGAAAGTTTGCCTGAATTGGGACCCAATTAAGGTCCATAACTGCATTCAGTTGATAGTTCCACCCTTCTTCTCTCTCTTCTATTTTCTTTGCAATTTATTTCTTGAGGGAAGCTGGTTATTATTTGTCTTATAGATTTTTTTCAGTCTGCATTTTGCCAATTCAATCTGTGTGATCATTTAACCTTTTTTTCTGTTCTTCCTCTCTCACTTTTTTTTACCTTACATAGCAATTCCAGAATTTTGCTTCAAGCTTTCTGTAATTGTATGGTTAAATATTACTGAAGAAATCTACACAGTGGGGTCATTTTATGTCCATGATCAATAATACCAAATGAGAATTCTACCAGGCTCAGTATTGCTAGTGTATTTCTCTGGTAAACCCACTTTCCATGATCTGCAGGGTCTTTTCACACCTTTATGACTCTCCTTGACTTTTCTAAAAGTCAAATTTTCATCTCATAATCCCGCTCCATACTTTTTTGAAAAAATAGAAGCCCTTAGACTAGAGATCCTTCATGGTCCTTTAATCAATTCATCAATACTAGCTGTATCTGCTCCAGTCTCCTTCTTTCCTCATTTTGACAGAAGGTGTGAGTGTATACAGGTTGTTTTCTTTGTAAGAAACCACTTACAAACCTAGTACATCTGTAGTTTTAGTCCTTTTCACAATTTACAAAAATACTTACTTCTTGATTATTTATTTTGTGTTATCTTTCCAACTATAGGTAGGAAACCTCTCTGAGGGCAAAAACCCGTGTTTGCAACCTTCATTCCACATTCACACCTAGACTAGCATAGTGTCTTTTATGTTATTATTATTATTATTTGCTGAGGATGATTCTCATGAGCTAACACCTATCCCAGTCTTCCTCTATTTTGTATGTGGGGTGCTGCCACAGCATGGCTGGATGAGTGGTCTAGGTCTCTGCCCAGGATCTGAACCCGTGAACCCCAGCTACTGAAGTGGAGCATGTGGGACTTCAACTACTGGGCCACGGGGCTGGCCCAACGACTTCTGTAGTACACTCACTCAATAAATAGGTGTTTAACGAGAGTATAGAAGAATGGTGGGAAAGACAGATGCATAGCTGATTGAGTCATGAGTAAATGACTAGGAAATTAAATGTCCACGTAGACAGAAACAAAACAAAACATTACACATTATACGTGATAAAAATGAGTGTACCTATTCATCATTGCTTGTGACTTCTTTTCTTGTCTTGAATTGATCTGTGTGTACAAACAGTCTGCCTTAGAAAAAAATTTCTATCAGCAACTGTTGTTCTTTTTCGACATCTTAAATTTGGGAAAATTGAATTTTACAATGGGATATAATTAATTGAAAGTGGAAAAGCCATTAATCCAAGGCATTGTATGATTTGCTCTAAAATTTTAAATGTCCAGAAAGAACAACAGTGTTTGCTGATATATTTTATTTAAGCAAAATATTTGAAACTATGTCTAAAAGTTTTAGCTGTTGCTCTTATTGAAAGAACAAATGGTCATAGAAACGTTCTGATCAGATTTATTTTTCCATAGATTTGCTTTCACTGCTGTTCCCTGCTTTGAAAATGCAGAAGCACTTTTATAATTTTGCCATAGAAATAGAAATGATAATTTTAAAAATTTATTGATAGAGCAAGATAATCAGTAATGGTTTGCTGGGAGTATGATTTACCCAGACACAAATATTTTAAACTATTATTATACAGCCGTGAAATGAATGCCTCTAGTTATGAAAATGGAAATTACACATTCCAATGATGTATTTATTTGTATTTGTGTAAAAATACAATGATGTATGTATTTATGAAAACACATCTAGTGTCTTGTGGATTTGAAATTTTTCATCATTCTAATAAGTGCCTTTTGGCAAATGTATTTATTAGCCTTTACCTAATGAGACCATCATTCGACAGGAGGCCATCACAATTCCTGGAACATTTATATTTACTGAATGAGACAAACAGGCATTATTTCAAGAGGAGAAAAAGTGGCATTACTTGGTTTGTGATCAATACTATGCACAAGTTTAATTTTTTTATGCTAATGCTTAAGCAGATCGATTAAGCCCTAACAAAATAGTCCATGATTGACAAAAGGCCTTCAGAGAGAACATGGAAATGCTGTTTTTCAGGGAATGGATTCAACCATGTCATGCCTGTGGCCCCCATAATGTGCGTGTGTGGTGTGTAACAACAATGACTTCAGCGACTGTGGTTGGACATAGGAATTCTGGAGTCTGTGCCCAGTGCCCAGTGACCTCTCAACCTTGACTCCTCAACATGCCTCTGTGTGTTCATGCACAGTCACCGCAAAAGCAGCATGTAACACTTGCTATTATATGTTGATCTGATGAACGGTTAAAACAAACTGAACCTTTTCTCCATTACAAAAAAAAATTGTTCATTTTTGAAAATTATAGATTTTGATTAACCATTTATATTTCTATCCACAAAATAAGAGATCCATTTTTGTTACATTTTCAAATTTTAGAAAAGTAAAAACCAAACAAATAAACAAGACAAAAATTGTGTTGATGCTGTAGCAGGATGCTTAGTGTTCACATGAAGATTGGGAAGCGGACTTTGTTTAACGATAAGGAAAAAATTAGGTCAGGGTGCAGATAAAGAATGGAGGTTGGAGGGACGAAGTGTCTTCCTCTCGTGTGTCAGGTGGATGGCACACTCGGCAGACAGGGCATCTAGATGTTACCGTGAGCGAGAGTCTCTCCTTCCCTATCCTGACTGTGGGTGGGTGCCAGCCCTGAGGCTCTTCTGAGGAAGGAAGAAGGGCAGACATACACATCAAATTCATTTAAACAAGGCGCAGCACCAGTTTATTTATTCCATTTTCTCTTTACCTATAACTATGCACAGAACCTCTGACTGGATATAGACCGGTGTTATTTTTTTAAAGACTTGATTATCCAGATTAAGTCAAAAATTGTGACCTGTTAAATGACAATTTGACTTCAACAATCATTTTGCTACTAGGATCAATATTGCTGTATTTTACTGTTTGTTCTTACGTGTTCTGAAATAATTTCAAAGCGTGTGTATTGATACCTACAGCTATGCATTCTGGGTTTTTTAGAGTTAAAATTTTTATCTATTATTCAATATATTAAAAAAACTTTTTGGAAAACAATCATTCGGTCTACAGAGATATTTAAGGAAATTAGTTTATTGACAACTTTTATTGATCCAAATTTGTATATTTTAAGGAAAGTATATTCTCACAGGGAAGCAAAGACGCGGCCAACTGAGAGAGCCGTTGGCCATCGCGTGGCCTGACTTCAAGCGTCCTGCAGCAGGACTGGCAGATGGCAATTAGGACTTTGGGTGTCCGGTTGAGAGCTGGCCTCGCCCATGGCTTTCTGAGCATTTCATTCCTTACTCCATTTCATTCTTGATCATGAGAGCCCTTAACAATTAATGAATTAAATCTATTATGTCTCTCATTAGTTTTCTCAAGCCTGCAGCTGAAGATTTTTTTTTTTTTTTTTTTGCCCGAAATCATGCGACATGGTTTCCACATTCCTCTTCCGTTCAGGTTTAGAGTTCACTACAATATACCGTGCCAGAGGGATGCCAGCATCAGTTCACCACTGTGGGCTCACGTTGATTTTGTGATCAATGAATGTGCCAGGTCTTTCACATGAATGGTGTGGATACAATTACCCATCGATCTGATAAAAAGAGAACTTTAAAGATAAATCTTTACCTCCTCTGATCCTCCAAAACAAATTCCAGATGGGTTAAATATCAAAACGTAAAAAATAAAATACAAATCTTCTAAAATTATCAAAGGGAAAGGAAATATGGCAGAATACACTGGTGACTGTAGAGTAGTGGAAAATTGCTTAAACCAGTTTTTAAAAAATGCGTTTCATAACAGAACAAATTGGCAAATGTCTTAAAATGCCCCTGCCCAATTTTGATGTCAAGGTTCTATCGGCCTCAGAGAAGGCTTTTCCTCTCTCTCTACTCTCTAGAATGAAGTGAATTAAACAGAGACTTTTTGGGCCTTGAATTTTGGATAATAATGGCTAGTGAAGCCGTTTGTACAGTAGACTTCTGCCTCCCCTTCATTTTTTGGAGGGAGCTGGGGAGATGTAAGAAATTTATGTTATTTCTGCAGGGTTTTGGCATATTCCAATTTATATTTTCTTCCTTGAGCCATTTTTTTGTCATTTTCATGTTCCTACAACATTTTAACTTTTATCTGTTTTATTGTGTATGTGTTTACACAATTTATTGGCATGAATTAAATTATGGTTTTAGCTCATGATTTTTTTTTTTTCCTACTTCTTCTCCCCAGATCCCCCCAGTACATAATTGTATATTTTAGTTGTGGGTCCTTCTAGTTGTGGCGTGTGGGACGCCACCTCAGCATGGCCTGATGAGGGATGCCATGTCCACACCCTGGATCCGAACCGGTGAAACCCTGGGCCGCCACAGCGGAGCACGCAAGCTTAACCACTCGGCCACGGGGCCGGCCCCTCATGATATTTTTTAGTGTATATTTTATGTGCACTTATGTGCCTCCTTCTCTCTCCTGAGTATTTATATGAACCTTTTCTCTCTCTTTTTTTATTTTAAAATCAATCTTGCCAGATGCTTATCTATTTTATTACTTTTTACCAAAAACATTTTTTAAATTTTGTTAATCATCTCTTTTCTTTCTTTGCTTCATATGCTAACAATTTCTGCTTTTATCTTTTACTTTCTTCTAATTTCTTTAACTTTACCTTATGAAATTTTTCTAATTTCCTAACTTGAACCACTAGCAATTAATTTTCAGCCTTTATGTTTTTAAAAACAGAGCTCTAATTGCCCATTATTTCTAAATATTTTCATTCCATTATGATTATTTCTTTAACCTTTGATATCTTTAGAATGATTTTATTATAGCCATTTATTCAAAATTCATTTATTAGTTGTTTATTGCACATTCCAATCTCTGCCCCTTTCTCCACTCTATTTCCGTTATTATTTTAACTTTTAGCTTTTAGAGAACATAAATTTTCCATTAAATAAAAATTATAGGAACTAGTATAATCAGTGCTTACTGAATAGTTAATCTGATTAAATTAATCTAAATTGTAGAAGCATATAGATTTCTTATTTCAGAGTTGTTTATAACATTTACTTCACTTGCTGAATAATGTAAGAAAGTTTTTATTGTATTTGTTGTCTTATTCATATTTTCTTCATATTATAATATAGGAATTCGATAAAAAGTAATGCAAAAAATGTAATGCAAAATAGATAATATCATCCATCCATTGACATTTTAATTATTTCTCTTTCTTTATAATCATCATAAAATGTATTATACTTCTAAGAAAAAAACAAAGCTAGGAAAGGCAAGAAACCAAGCTATTTCAAAGTTATTTGGCCCCTAATAACTCCAGTCAGAGATAAGGCTGTGTGCACTTCTGATAAGAATTAAAGGAAAGTGATTTCCCCCGACGCTCGTGTGTGAGAGCCCTTCAGTCAGGGTAACGTGCTTCCCCTTTCAGGATATTTTATCTTAGTGATGTTGGTATTTCTTTGAAGAAGAGGATGAATGTGATAACTTCCTTCCAACATTCTGAACTAGCCTCTTCTCCATAACAATACCAGGATACTTCGGGGAAAAACGATGCTGCACATTAATGTTGCAGGAATATGAATTAATAATTTTACCTCAATTTATAGGCAAACATTTTATTAATTTTTAAAAGCTTACAGTGTTTTTACTTTTAAGATATTGGAGTATTTACTCATAATATTCATTATGAGTTATATTCAATATTCATTATGAATTATATTCAATATTCATTATGAATTACATAATTTTTGTGCTATATTTTCAATATAAAAATAGATTGCAGGAGCTGGCCCAGTGGCATAGTGGTTAAGTCCATGCTCTGCTTCAGCAGCCTGGGGTTCACAGGTTCGGATCCCGGGCATGGACCTACACACCACTCATCAAGCCATGCTGTGATGGCGACCCACATACAATAGAGGAAGATTGGCACAGATGTTAGCTCAGGGCAATGTTCCTCATACGAAAAGAAGAAAAATAGATTGCAAGAATAGTCTACTTTTAACTTTTGGTAATAATGGAATATAGAAGAATTTTGAAGCCTCAGATTTCAAGTCAAATTCAATGTTAAAAGTATGTAATTCTGACTATTATTACAGGTATTAACAAAAATGTAAAATTATAGTGGTTAACAGGCAGTATTACGATTTATAATATAAGGCTTCCTTCATTAAATGTTACACATTGTAAGCTGTAAAATATAGTAAATTGTGTTAATTTGTATGAATATTTCTGACTAACCCTTTATAAAATAGTGTATGGCATATATTACCTACTATATTATCTACTACGCTCTATAAATCTGACTTAGAAACGAGACTTGTTAAGTACACTTAACTAAAAAAAATATTTATTAGGGCTAGCCTGGCTGAGCAGTGGTTAAGTGTGCACACTATGCTTCAGCAGCCAGGGTGGGGTTCACTGGTTCGGATCCTAGGTGTGGACATGGCACCGCTTGGCACACCATGCTGTGGTAGGCGTCCCACATATAAAGTAGAGGAAGATGGGCACGGATGTTAGCTCAGGGCTAGTCTTCCTCAGCAAAAAGAGGAGGATTGGTAGAGGATGTTAGCTCAGGGCTAATCTTCCTCAAAAAAAAAAAAAAGGAAATGTTTCTTGCACACGACTTCCTTCGGGTTATGCAAGATATTTGCATGGAGCATTTGTGACACCCATGGACTGTTTTTGAACTTCAAAAGTAGCAATGAACCCCCACAGAATACTCATCTTAAATAAAAATACTTTCAATCTGTAAACTGTTATTAAATTGTTAGATTTCAGATAATTTATTTATAACCTCGTATTTCAACTCCAAATCCCCATTTTTAAAAAAGTTGCTTATTGTGAAGAAAGAATTATAGCATTTTTTCAGTCCAAGGTAGTAAACTTATTAAGAGTCAGCATTTTTATGTGATCATGAAGATCCAAGCACGTAGAGTAAGCTTTTCGAATCCAGAATAAGAGAGAAGCCCAGAATTTATTAACTGTGTTCTGGCTATCAAAGGCTTGTCACTCTGTCTGTCTGAAGGGCACCTGGACAATTCTATTTTTACTATTTTTTCTACTTTAATGCTATAACTGCATTTGAATGTGTGACACAGCTAGGCAAAGATCTGTAAGGGAGGGGACCACTGAGTAAATGTGTTAGTCCCCAACATACTAGAAAAATAGTCATAACTATCTATCACCTGAGTCCAAGGGACGCTTTTTATTTGTGTTTTTTCATCACTTTACAAGAACTTATCCTCTTGACCATGTTTGGACTACAATTGAGAATGAGTTGCTTCCATTTTAAATAAAGTTTAAAAATTATTTTGCCGATTTTAGACTGTAAGCCCCAAGAGGGCAGGATTATTTGTTTTATTCACTGATGTATTCCAGGTGTCCAGTGTAATCCTTGTCACTCAATAACCATTTGTTTAAATTATGTATATATATAATAATACATTGTAGGTAGACGTCGTATTATTGAAAGAAGGAAGAAAGATGCGGTACATTTTTCTGCAAGAATTTAGTATTCCTGATTTATTTGTTAGCCTTTATCAGAAACCAGATATTGTCCTTTATTTTTTTTTTAACTTTTTGGCAAAATTATGTCTAAACGGAGCCACTCAGTATTTTCAGTGTTTGCTTAAGAGAGTCATTGGTTAAACATATGCTCTCAGATATCACCTCAAAATTATGCATTATTTTTCAAGTACTTAGAAACATTGTGTTTTCACAGGCATTTTTCTTCTGTCATATAGGTCGCAGTAATCTAAAAAAACATTTCAAGGTGTCTGGAAACTTCCACAATAGCTTGTATGGACAGAACCACGTCTTTAGTTTACACATCCGTTTTTAAGTCAATTTCTCTTCCTTTTATTCAGAAAGTGTGGAACATCCTAGACACGCTCTTTGTGAAATTTCACTATGTGTCCAGCAATTACATTATGTTTAATTTCTACCTTCCTTCTTAATAAGAAAACCCATGAATGTTAATAGCCAGCGCGTGCATCTGCCGTCTGGCATTTATAAAGTTCACCAGAAGCACTTATATTTTATGTGTCAATTGGGATTGTCCCACATTAGCCCTGATTTACAAGTATCATTTATCAAAGGTTACACCTGCTACACCAAAAATATCACACAAGGTCACTCTTTCTCTTAATGTCTCTGCTGCAAATTTATTTGTGTTGTAAAGTTTCTTACTAGTATTTTTATTATTTTTCTCATCAACACTCAATCAGCTGGATATGAGTCCACGTTTTCATTATACTTAAAGGGCCGGACATATAACTTTTCAAGGTTTTTCTGACTCTGGATATGTACACTTAGTATGTCTGTCCATACATTCTACAAGATTTATGGTTCAATTTTGAATCCAGGTGCTGGGAAATTGGCTAACATCAACCATTCTGGGTGTTATAATGAATGTTTTCTGGATGCTATTATATGAGTGGGAACATGGAGGTTTTTTTGTGGTAGGATTTTGTACTCATGTATTAACATTAAGTAGCATGCTAAAATTTTTCTTTGTAGAGATAATATTGTGGATGTTTAAAGTCTTCAGGGTAAAATTTTTAAATGACTTGAAGAATCCATTGAGAATGACTTCAATAAATTTTCCATGGTTAATGGAGGGTGAGCCCCTCTCTCCTTGAGAAATGGTGCTACAGTGTAGCTCAGGGGCCTTGTATACGTAGGCTGGGAACCCCACCCAGAGAAGCACCACCACTCTGTAACATTTCCCATCCCTAAAATTGGTTATACTGCCTGTCAGTAACTGGAAAGAATCCAGGATTTTACCCACTTGCAAGCAAGAAGTTAGACTGTTACCCTTCCACGGATGCTGGTAGACGACTCGAAACTCTGGATCAGAGTAAAAGGAATTTATTATTCATGGCATTGCAGGAAGCAAAAGCTCTATTTTCACGTCAGTTCTCATCCCTCAAGTCCTAAGGGGGATGTGGAGTGGCCCAGATGGATGCCGCACAGGCAGTAGGAATCCTGGACTTACTCAAATCTTTTCTAGTGGGCAATACACCTGCCTGAACTTTGCTCCGGAGGGAGACACACTGTTTCCCAAGTCTGTTTGTTATAGAAACCTTTGATAACAGTCAGTGCCTCTGCTGGCAAGACAGAAATGGTAGAAAGCCATGGAGAACTGTCTCTCAACATTGACTCCTTAAAGATTTTATTTCCCTCAGGACTCCTGCTCTTGTTGGTATGTAACTTTCAGGCCATTACCAGGAAATAGTTTTTTCTGTAAAAAGGACATTGAATTTCAGAGAGATAAACACATGATCCCACTCGTGAGAGTTATCTTTTTCAGGTTCATAAAGGATTTCTTTATTAAGGGAATAAAAGATGCATTTATTGCATGCGAATATTGATATATTTTCTAATTTGCAGAAAAATAACAAAGATGGAAAGAAAGATGAAACCTGGACCTCAGTTGGGGCCACCTCTCTGATATTCAGATGTTCTCTGACGTTGTTGCCTCTTATTGCATCCCACTCTATGAATCTGAGTCCACCACTGAGCCTGCTGCTGTGCCGTTCAAAACAAGGCCTGGAAACAGCTGGGGAAACGATAAAATAATTCCACAACAAGACTATGGTTTAATGAACATTTACTGTGTCAAGTTACTGCGAGAGATGTACGGGAGGGTCAGACATGAGTTCTGCTGTTAAAATTTTGTAACCTAATTGAAGAGAGAAGATTTTTAAATGTGAGAAACTGAATGAAAATATTAAGTACTATCTTGAAACAGTTACGTTATAAATAACGATGTGAATAACTGGTAAAGCTTTTATTAGCAAACAAACCTGATGCAAAAAATTCATGTAGGAAATTAGTGGTAAATAAATACACTATTGCAACAGAGCAAGTTAGCTCCTAGCATAAGGCCTAGTGCAGTATAATCTCGGTGTAAATTAGTTGGTTGAATGAATGAAAAAATAAATGAATTGCATGTATTATCTGAATAAGCAACCAAAATGGCCTCTTTTTTCCAACTAAGTTGGAGGTTGTATAGCAGAATCTCCTAGCTGTTAACCACGCACTTCTGTCACAGCTCTGTGGTGACAGAGCTGGGTCACCCCCTCTCTGGACCTCTTTCCCATCTTCCACACACCTCTCCTAGTGGTGATGGAAGGCGCATCTAGGGTTAATCCAAAAACAGCAGTAGATTTCTCTCTCTCTTTCCTTCCCCTTCTCTGGAAGAAAAACAAAAGCCCCAAAACAATTATAATTAAGAAAAATATTTGTTCTAAAAAAACAAAACCAGAAACCAGACAGCATTGAAGTCACTTTGTAACACCCATGCCCAGTTCTTTCCCGAGAGTGAGAAACAGTGAGAACTAATAAAAATTTGGGGAGCGCGTATGTTAAAAAATAATAAAATCATGTTATACAATTTATTCTGATGTTTACATTACTCATCTAATAGTGTATCTTGGAAATATTTCGATGGGTTATGCATTTGATAACCCACACAGTGTTTCACAGTAGAATTGCACAAGACATGTAAAGTTCAACTTTTCCTTCGTCGCAACATTTCAACATTTACAATTCCTAAAGTGCGATAAACATCTATAATAAACTGAAGGATGAGATGAGTACTTTATGAAAAGCAATTCTCTAGCCAATAGGCTTTTATTAACACCTCTATTACCTTATTGTTTTAATTTATGTTTTCCTGTTTACCAATGAAATTGAATGCTGATCTCAAATGTCTATTGCAAATTGTTACTTCTGTTTTTGATGAATTACTTGATTGCATCCTTTCTTAATGAATCCTGTAACTATTTGTTGCAGGAAATAGTTTTACTTTTCACTTTCTATAATGTGTTTTATATTACACAATTTTAAATATTTAAGTACATTAATCTTTCATTTATGGATAATCCACAGACTATCTGATTTAGCAAAAGCTTCCCTACCTTAGACTATAAGGACATTCACTCATATTTTATACTTACAAAACATGTTTATAAGTGTAAACATTATAAATATTAAACTAATCTTTATGATTTCTCTAATAGTCAAACATCAAGAATGTAGATTTTATGTATGACGTGAGGTTGTCATTAATTCTTCCCCAAATTGATAGCCAATTATTCAAATAATGTAGATTTAATTATATACAATTTTCCCAGCCTATTTGAAAATCACCTTATGTTCTGAATGTATCTGTTTGTGTATACTCCCACTGCCTGAATGATTTCTTCGTATATTCTCACAAAATATCACATTGCTCAATTTGGTAATTTTACATTTTGTTATGAGGTAGAGTAGGTTCCTCTTCATTATTTCCTTTGCTGAAATATCATTGGCTATTCTTACAAATTACTTTTCCACACAAACTTGAGAATAAATAATTTGAGACCTGTTTTTAAACCATATATACACAGGCACAGGCACACAAATACACACATATCTCATTAGGATATTGAATGGAATTACGTGGGTGTTATAGTTTAATACAAGGACAATTAGCCTCCTCTTTTATATTGTCTTTCAATTTTAAGCATGATCTTTCTCTGCAGTCATTTCTTTTGACCTTCAGTAAAGTATTTAACATCTCTTGCTATCACTATTTTTAAGTATTTTGTACTTTTTGGGATTTTTTCCAGCGCATGTCTAGCTGATTGCTGCTGATATCTATAGGACTGACATCAACTTTTGTATATTATTTTTCTATTTTCCACATTTCTAGATTCTTATGTTAGTGATAAACATGCTTCTTTGATTTCCAGATAATTTCTAGAAAGCATTTCTTTTGCCGTTTGGGAGTTGGTCCTCTCCTCTCTGTAGTCAATTTTTAAGTACAATTTTGTATTAACTGGGGCTTCCAGAATTAGGCTGGGTATAAAAGAAGAAAGTATATGGGGGAAGTGCCCAGCTATTCTGACACACCTGGGTCCTTCAGGGATAGTCATGGTGGACCACCTGTTTGTAATTAGCTTATGGAACGAGCCAGACTCAGGAGAGCGCAATTCAGAAAGCAAGTTCCTAATTTACACTATCCATTCATTTTATGGAATCAAAATCTCTCATGTCAAAGTTTTATTTCTGTTTCTTTTTTTTGGAACCTTCTTTTTTAGCACTCTTTGTAGTATCTATTTTCATACACCCTACATATAATGCAAATATTCCCAAAACACTGACATTGCAGAATCACTTTACTCGATAAAGTTAGACAAGTTGATAAGATATCTTCACAACCACAAAGAAAACCACCACCATTGTTCAGGAAGAATGTTTTTCTCACTGAAGCATAAAAGATTAATGCTGATTTCATCCTAATTTCAGGTATCACTAAAAATCAAATGACGAAGGGAATCATAAAAATTTCAAGCAACAAAGCTGTTTCTTTATCCTTCACATCTTACATTATTAGTAGGAGATTTTTAAAAACATTATTGTAGTAGAAGCCACATTTGTTTTTCATTCTGCTCGCAAACCTTACAGAAGGGATGAATAGAGAATGGTGTAATGAATTACACGTCGCTAGAATTATTTTACCATTCACATGACTGTATCAGCTAACTTTTTATATATCTTATTCTGCACTTTCATAATACAAGACAAGCAAAACTCCTCATAATAATTCATAAGTGATTGACATCACTTTTCCGTAATAATTTTACAAAGAAGTGTTGTTATTACTAAAACTAACTTTTCAATATTTTAAAAAATGTCACCATTTTGTGGCATTATTTCTTTCAAAATTTCTGAACATGTATAAGGAGAATGTTTAAAGCTGTGTTTGTCCAATACGATAGACACTATCTCCAGGGGGCTATTTAAACTAAAATTAAAGTAAAATACAATTTAAAGCTCAGTTCTTTAGCCCCAGTAACCATATTTCACGTGCTCGATGACCACTCGTGTGTAATGTCTACCGTACGGGGACAGCACAGATAGAACAAGCACATTGTTGCAGAATGTTCTACGAGCAGTGCTGGTTTAGAAAATTTCTCACATGCTGACATTGGCCCTTAAACCACTGGGCTTCCTCCTGCTTCCTCCCTCACGTATTTGTTCCTTCCACAACCACTTACTGAGCCCCTGTATCAGCCATCGTTTAAATGCTGAGGATCCTGGATGTAAACAAAGCCAAAAGTCACCTGTACAGAACGTCCTGCGGTAACAGGGGCTAAAGCAGAAGGAAGTAGGGAAGAGAATGGGTGTTTGGGGTTAGGGAGGACTTCCTACTTTAAGTGGAACCATCAGAAAAGTCTGGCTCCACTCAGGTGACATTGGGCAGCGACCTGATGTAAAAGCTGCCGTGTTCCCGGCATGGACTCCACGTTGGACTTGCGTTAGGTGCAGGTGCGTTTTTCTTCTTGGCGTCGAGCAAGAATTTGGGGTCACAGAGGAGGAAAAGGACTTGTTCTACCCTCAGGAAGGTCTAGGGAAGTTTTGGGAAGGAGATAAACGGGGAGATAACCCATTACCACACAACGTGCTGAGAAGCGTTAGAAAAATGGGCGTGTCCTAATGTCTCCTCATCCATTAGGGAATATTTTTTTCCCAAAGGCATATTAATCCTCATTAACAATATTGAAGAAAATAATCCATTTCTTTATTCAAAATTAATGTTTAACAGGAAATAACTAATATTAAGTAAAGAATCATAAGAAGTCTATTGACTAAAGTTGGTCTCATGCTGGACAATTAAAAACTTTTAACTATTTTTCATTTTTTGAAGTTAAATCATCTTCCTTTTCAGTGGGATGGGGTAACATTTGATAAAGCTAACGAGCATAGAATCTAAAATGTAATAAACGAACAAATAAAATTTTTGTGTGTCATCTTTTTTTGTCAAATATGTTCTAATAAATAAATGCGATAAAACATGGAAACTTTTTATAGTAAATCTTATTCTACTGGCAGGATTCATTATTTTACAACTATTTTAGAAAAAAATGTGTTAATTACAATTTTCCTATTATTCCCTGATTATTTTTGAATAACTCCAAAAATTGAGTGCAATATTAGGAAATTCATATTCTTGACTTTTTGTCTTCTAAACTGAATATTAACAATCTTAAAATTAAAACAGATATAATTTTTCATGTATTTCATGATGGATGTCTTAGAAATATCTACATGGAGAGAGATAAACACATCTATTAGTTATCTCCAATTAACCATGAAACAAATAAAAGGCAGATATATGATTGATTACTAAGAAGCTGAGAGTCATTGGGTAATAAGGCAAAAATAATGTTAGATGTTCATAGAGTATCTAAGATATAAATTGATTACAAAGCAATTGAAATTAATATGGCTTTTAGGTAAGGATGCAAATGTAAGGAATTTTGAAGATAGCAATCATTTGAAAATAAGCCATTCCTATCATTTTTTATGAGACTATAAAAAAATGTGTTACTCTACTATATTTAGAGGCCATTGCTTGTTTTGGGTGAGACTTATAAACAAAAGATGTTATTTATTTAAAGCTTGTGTTTTAATTAAGCAAAGCTTTCAGTGTAAATTAATTCAGCCTAGATTTTAGTCATCCGTAACATAATACGATTTTACTGTTATTTCTACAGTCCATTAGTTTAAAATTGATTCAATTTATGCTAACAGTTGAGTGATTAAATAATTTCTGAGGAAATTTCAATTATCACTGTGGTTGTTTTCTAGATTCAAATAAAAAGATCTTAAGCACACACAAGTTGACTTAAGAAAAACACTTTAGAGAAAAGTCAGAATCTGTAGTGGAAATAAAAGATATTTCTGTTCTATTTAATATTTTTATGTTTGGTTCTCCTTGTTTCTAAATCACATATCAGTGTTGGAGCAAGAAAAGGGAGCTGAGGGGCCATCTCTTCTATACCCTCATTTTGAGGATGACCTTCCATGGGGCCTTTGCACATACTGTTCTCTCAACCCAGAGTACTCTTTCCCTGAATATTAGTGTTTTCTCCTTCGTTAGATTCATGTTCCTGCTAAAATGCCACCTTTTAAGAAAGGACTTTCATGACCACCTCTTTCCCTACCCTGCTTTGTTTTTCTCTATAGCACTTATTAACAACACAGTATTCTATGTTTATTTGTGTAATATTCTATCTCCCTCTAACCCTGCCACCACTCGCATGTATATCCGTGAGAGTAGTGTGTCTATTTTGTCTAAAATTTGTATCCAGGGCCTGGAAGAGGGCCAGGCCATACAGAAGATGTTCATCAAGTATCTGGGAATGCACGTGCGATTAAATGATTAGCTCTATCTTTAACTAGCTCATAAAATCAGATTTTTTTAATAGACACAACTGATCCAATTGAATTCACTCTCAAAACAAATGAAAATCACAACCAAAAACAACTGAATAGTGAACCCAACTCTTTCTGTGGTTTCAGGAAATAAAATATTAAATTTAGTTGCATTTTGCTCGTGTTAATCAGTTCTTTTAAGATTGCTGGCAAGTCTAGGTATTCCTCAGGATATCCAGATACCTAGGTTATTAGAGAGTCTCTCTTGGTTTCTCTCAACCTTCTTTACCCAAGTTTCCATATTTTTCTAAGTCTTTCAACATACTCTTCAATATATTGACAGTTTCTAAATTTGGTTATAAGGTTAGGATTTTTGTTTGCCAGAGCACTATTTTTCCCTCACAAATTATTGCCAAATTTTAACGTGTAGATGATTTTGAGTTTAAAGAGCCACTTTCCCTGAGTTAATCAAGTATTTAGCTGACAGAAGGCGAGTATGCTTTATGCAAAATCTTCCACAATGATGCGTTCAGCACTTAATTTTTTGACACAGGAAAATGCTTTCTTTGGAGTCCCGATTACTTAATGTTCAGATGTTGGCGGTATGGAAGAGTGAAAAAGAAGGTATTATTTAATTAAAACAACCTGGGCTGAAATTTCAGTTCTTCCACTTTGTGACTTTGAGACTCAAGTGTCTCCATTTGAATGAGTGGGTGGAGGAACACAGACCAGGTGCGGGGCTGGTATGACACACAGGCATGGGCGCGTGCCATGCACACACAGACGCACAGACACACACACATACACAGTCAATATGTAAATTTTTCAGAATTGGCTCCTGCTGCAAAGAGGACGCCATACATTTAATTGACTTCTTGCCCTTATCTCCTCTCATTCTCTAAAAGGGCCTCTGAAGTAGCATTTTCTGGCTGTAGTCTTATAGTCTCTTAATTCAAAATCATTCTGAATTTCAAATTAATTAATGACAAGTGATGTCTTTTAACATCTAATGTCTCTATTTTAGCCCTCAGTCTTAGAATAAAAGCTGTTACATTAAATTAATTTCCTTATCAAAATCTTTTGTTTCCTAATGTGAAAAAGATGTACTAGGAACCATGACCATAAAACTTAACACAAGGCATGGTACCACGGCTTTAGAAATGTACCAAGACCGTAGAGAATGGAAAAGGAGAGAGGAGAGGTTGGGGAGAGACAAAAGATTGAATGAAAGGATGTTGCAAGACATACTATATACAGCTTAGGAATTGTGAGAGAAAACTAGAAGAATAAATACATGGGTAGATAGTTATATGTGCAACGAAAGAGAACAGCCAATTAAGCCAATATAGCTTTTCAGAGTGTTGTAATGTTTTATAGAGAAATTGAAATTGGACTGGCCTAGAGAAAAGTAAGATTCAAATGGATGGGAAGCAGACAAAAGGTCATTCCAGAAGAGGAATAAAGTAAGAACATGAGCATTTCAAAGCCACCTGAAATGGGATTTTTATTTCAAATATGAGGCATTTCCCGTAATCTGGAGTGGTTCCCCAAACTAATGTAATACGTCAAGTGAGCTGTGCCCTCAATGGATTAGCACCAACGTCAGGTGAATCCCCTACAAATGGTTAAAGTAGAGAATACTCAAGCGATTTGACCTATGCAAAGTGTTCTCTTGATTTTTAAAAAGACTTTTAAAATTAAATGCAACTAGCCAAAGAAATACTTCATTTTTGGAAAATATACAAATTCCTGCAACATTAAGCTACTATTTTACTATTTACCAGGAATAAGAGATATGTGTAAATATGGAATTTAGCTCTGCCAGCAAAATTCTGCAGCTGGTTTTCCTCATCTTTCAATTCAAAGGTAATGTCATTGAGAAACACCTCTATTGTTATTAGCTCACAAATTGTCCGTTTCAGAAGAGAAAGTCGATTAAATATGTGAGGTCAAACATTCAGAGTTGTGGCCTCCTCAGTGCACCTGCTCCTCCCCAGGCTGGAGTTCTGACCCCGGCATAGACGGCTGCCCCTTCCTCAGGCTACGCTTTTCTTCTGTTCTCTTTCCCCTTCTCCATTGGTTTTCTTCAGGGCCATAAGGGCAAAATTGCTTGTTGCTCTTACCCCGACAATTAAGGCTATTATTCCATAGAGAAAACAGCCTTTGTTTGGCTTGGGTGTCAGTGTAAATCTTGTCTCCTCTATTTTCTGGAAGACTTTGCATCGAATTCGTGTAATTTCTTCCTCACATGTTTGAGAAAATTTACCAATGAAGCCATTTGGCATGAAGCTGTCTTTGTGGGAAGGTTTGAAAGTACAAACATAGTTTCTTTAGTAGTTGCACGGACTATTCAGGTTACCCATTTCTTCTTGACAAAGCTTTGATAGTTTGTGCTTTTCAGGGAATCTATTTCGTTTAAGTTGTTGAATTTATTGCCATGCATTTTTCGTAATCTCTTATAATTTTTAATTTACCCATAGAATTTTTATTGATGCCGCCTCTCACATTCGCTTTTGGTATCTTTTTGACCAACAAATAATTTTAAAACTTTTTATTTAGTTTTCAAATATTTGGGGATATTCCAAGCACAGCTATTAGATGTCTTTTGTTCTATAACAATATAACAGTTTCCAGACATGTTTGCACAATTTTTTCCAAGCCATTTATTTATTTAAGGAATTGGGTTAATCATTCTCTAGCATGTTCCACCATCTATATTTGGCTTATGGTTCTCTCTTGATGGTATTCAACATGTTTCTCCTCGCTTCATATTTCCTGTCATTGAATCTAGAAGTTTGCAGATTAAGACTCAAATTTTGGCAAGAATAATTTGTAGGTGGTCTGCTTTCTTTCTTTAATGTTACCTTATGGGCACACAAGGTCTGGTTTTCCTAAGATAGATCAGTGGTCTCAGTTGTTGTTAGCCAATCCATCCATTATTCAGTTTACTAGCAACATTTCATGTGATTTTTATAGCATCTAATAAGGATGGTTATCTAGATCCATTATTTAGTTTGGGCTTGTAAAATGATGATTTTGTAGTTCTATCCTTTTTGCTTTGTTAGTTGGACTTCTTCTTTAAAGGAAACCAACCTCATCAAATTTTTGGCACCCCTGAAACAATTTATGTCGTAAAGTAGTACAATTTCTTCCTTCCTTTTACGTGCCCACTTGCAGAATAATGAGTTATTATGCTACCACTCCACAAAGGTAGAGTAGCCAAATAACTTGGCCTCCAAATGGAAATACTTGCAAATGAAACGCCAAGACACCCCAAGACAATCGTCCCCGGGGCTCTTCCAGGCAAATCTATCCAAAGCTGTTCCATGAGTGTTTTTTAAAATTCGCGGATTTCTATATGCTTTATGTTTCATTTCATTGCAATCATTATTCTTTTCGGTGCTCCAGTTGTTTTCATCTTTGGCCATTGAGCCTCTTCAGGTTGGCTCCTGTGTCCTCCTGAGATGGGTTCAGTAATCTTCCATAGACTCCTTGCTTTCTTAGACAACACGATACTTCATGCTCGTCTTATATGTTCTCTTCTCCCAGACGTGGAAACAGTGATTTTTCCAAAAGGCTTTTTTCTTTTGTGGGTAATGGTATCTAGATCTAAAGAACTGGTTCTAGAGTGTGATTGCTTCTGTGATATCATTGCTTTCATGCCTTCTCACTGAACAGAGCTAAGAAAGACTCACTTTTCAAAAAGGAAGATTAATAATAAGTATGCTGATATTTTTACATCAAAAGAAACATTACAGAGATTTTATTTGACTTCTTTATTTTATATTTGCTTTTTCTTTCCTCTCATTCTGAAAATGCTCATTACATCATTGCTTTGCACATTACTATATTGTCTACTATAATATTTATTCATTCAATACAGACATTTTTACTAACACTGACTATTTAATTCAGTTTCAAATTTCTTTGGTGCTGTTTTTAATCCTTAAAGCAAATCCTAGTAACAATGTCCATTAAAACACTGTGTTTGTTTTAAAATTATGTTAAATAATTCTTGTTTGAGTGTTACGTCACCAAATTGATGTGTGATTTGGAGCATTATGTTTTAATCTATTTTTATAATTTATATAAAATATTTAAAGTTCCAAATTCAAAACTATAAAACAAGATACTTTGAAAGAATTAGAGCTTCTTTATCACTTAAATGTTCCTATTTTTGCTAACCTCCAAAAAGATAACATTGATAAAACCAAAGTAACACTGTGACATTGAATTTGGTTTGTATTTACTGACATATCAACCCAGAAAGGTAAACCTGGAATATGGAGTGACTATCTTAGTGTCTCTGGTCTCATTCTAATCTTAGGCAACATTTATTGCCGTCTCTGTTACATATTTACGTACGCCATGCTAGTTCCCATGAACTGGTCACATTCAGGGGTCACATTTCAGGGGTTTGGTATTCAGAGAAATCTCTACAGTTTTTCAGACTCCAGACCTTAAATTTAGATTATTGCATCATGGTTCTTTGTGCAACAGCTGAGTTCATCAATACATTTTTCTCACTTTTGTCGTGTGCTGTTCTGACCCTGTTGCTGTTGTGCAGATTTGCAGAAAGCAGAAACTACTGGATGTACGACTCTCCTGTGGGAGTGGTGGATGCTAGAGATGCTGGAAACGCCATTTTTTAGAGCTGTTTCATGCAAAGGGTCATAGGCTTTAAAAATAGTATCTCCCAAGGAACCCTCATCCTGAAAGTTTCTGCTGCATAATTCAAAGTGGCTGCAAAAGTCTGCCGTGAAACTCTGGAAGCAACTTCCATCCAGCAAGTTCAGCTGAGTGGTCAAACCTTTGCTTTGTAATGTGATTTTTCCAGTTCATTTTAGGTGATGGCAGAGAAAATGATACGTCTCTTAAATAAGTGATATAGTGTCATTCATACACAGAAATATAGCATCCTGGAAATCACAGTAAATTTCAGTTTAAGAAATACTGTAGTAGAGAAAACTGTTACGTTTTATTTAGCCCATTAATACTCTAACTTATTTGACCACAGAATTTTTTGCCTTCCTATATTGCATGTTAATATGCAGGAGAATTGACGCTCTGTAGAATACATGGAATTTTCATAAAGGCTGCGTTAAATAAAGCTCAACATGTACATTTACAGTAAATCTTTATAGGGCTTTTCATTTGCGACCGTGAATCAGAAATCCTCAAGTTGCCTACAGCGTACAGACCATCTCTCAAACTTCTTTATGAAGAACCGCTTTTCTACACGACACCGACCGTGAAGTACTGTTTGAGAGATGTAATCATTCTTAATTTTCACAATGTATTTCCTTTTTTTACCCAGAGAAGGTCATATAATTTCTATATCATGAGATGCAGAGGAATATAACTTTATTACTATCCTTTGTATTAATCTATTTGCCTTTTTAGTTGAGGTGTAGTATATATACAGAATTCTGCGTATGTCGTAAATGCAAAGTTCAGTGAACGTCAACAAACTGAGCCCACCTGTGTAGCCAGCATCTAGCTCAAGAAATAGAATATTATACCTGCCTGGTAAAGGAAGAGGAAATAAAAATTTCCTCAGTCCTTCTAGGACTACCTCATTTCCTTTAAAAGAATAGTAAGTAGTGAGGTCAGGAGAAAATTCTATAGGAATACTGCCGAGTTGCACTAGATGAACGTATTCTAGGTTGAGGAAAGGAGAGGTTTCACTTATCAACTCCGCTGACAGCCATGCTGCCGACCCAGGCCCCACCCCAAGGCTTTAGATCTAAGAAATTGACCAGCGAAAATGTAGAGTGAATACTTTAAGTGGAGTCCATTCAATCTGTCTTTCAGCACATATTCCAGGCACTAAGGTTGTTTCCCTCTGTTTCCTGATCTCTTGTACGTTGGCGGTGGGCTTGGAGATGCAGTAAAAAATACAAATTGATTTGCCCATAGTAGTGTTAATGGATGGGAGAAAGCGGAATGATGATTCACAGTTACAGACGGTTTTCGCGCACAGAGGTGGAAGCGGGAGGCAGAACAATTCTCTGTTTGGAGCAGCATCTGCACCCCTTGACGACACGGCTCTTAGTTTCTCATGCTATCTGTAATAGTCCTTTCTATCCGTCTGCACAGCCATGTAAAATTGATCTGGGACAAGCTAATGGGGTACTGCCGATCGTCACTATCTTCACTGGCCACTTACAATAGCTATAAAAACTTGATGCCTATAATGTTCCCACCACTAAGCTTAAATTTCAAACCACATAATCCCCAAATCTCCCCTCAACACCGTGAAGCAGGTGCTGTTAGTCCCTTATCTTCTTAATGAGTAAAACCAACAGGGAGACCAAGCGCCTTTCTTTCCCTAAATTGTACCGACACCAAATTAAGAAAACACGTTTTAAGTCTAGTTGCGTCTGGCTCAGAAATCAAGCTGGTTACACTGAACATGCAGCCTATAATGTCTTTAGGGTCTGTATTCCTGAGAGCAGCCCTGTGGGATGGGATTGTTTTCACTTCACAGAGGTGCCATCACCAAGAGCTGGGGTTTGAATGCAGGTCAGAAGATCAAGGAGGCATTACTCTTTCAACTAACCCGAGAGCGTTTATAGGTATATGCTCTTTCTTTTTAAATTCAACTTTATAAAACCTCTTTCTACTAAGAAGTTCAAAGACTTTTACTATATCAAAGAAAAGGAAATGTGCTGCTGAGTTTTAATAGAAAATTAAAACTCGCTTTGAAATGGGGAGGGGGCACTGACGCGTCTCTGACGGATGAGGTAGAGCCTTAGACAGGGAACAAGCTCAGAGCTGGACTTCCATCCTTCGTCTTTGTTTATACGGCTGAGAACACTAATATTTCCGTGCTGCAGTTAAGGGATGATGTTCATTTTTTCTAATATTAATACGTATCAAGGTTAAGATAAAATATACATACATGAATATCTTAAACATAAAATTATGTCAGTTAGCATGATGCACCCAAAGATAGATATATTTACAGAAATTTGAAACACATTTTAGTGCAATGACAGAGAGACATTGCAAAGTATACCACTTTCAGTTTAACTGCTTTATCTTTAGCTGGGGAACTGATCTTTTATTCTTACTGATTTTATAATTAATAAAGTTAACATGCCATAAAAGGAGGAAAAATCCAAAATGTTGCTGATTTTGGACGTTAGAAAGTAATGTATAATTGGGATACGCGTACAATAAAAATAATCATTCTATAAGGTGATTGTTACAATATTCATTGATACTCTTCTTATAAAAATGGAAGTTAAAATATAGTGTAAATTTCAGTTCTAGTGATAGAATTGTTTTGTGTTTTATCAGTGGTGTTAGAGTTTCACCATTTTATCAGCCTTATTGAGGCATATTTACATATAAGAAACTGTAGCCATCTAAAGTATACAATTTAATTAATTTTGAGAGATTTACACACTGTAAAACCACTGCCCAAATCAAGACACATTTCCGCCACCTCCAAAAAATCCTCTAAGACCCTTTAGAGTCCCTCCCCACTCTGCACCCTGCCCCAGGAGGTCACAGATACGTTTTGGGTCACTCTAGATGTGTTGGCATTTTCTAGATATTTATATAAAAGGAATCCAATGGTATGAACTCTTTTGTAACAAACTCCTCTCAGCAAAATGACTTACAGATCCATACAAGTTACTGTGTCCACGAGCAGTTCATTCATTTTCATGGTTGAGCAGTATTTAGTTGTAAAGACACATCACACTTTGTTTATCCCTGAGTCTGCTGATGGACGTTAAAGTTATTTGAAGATTTTGGTTATCTTGCATAAAGCTGCTGTGAATATTTGCACGTAAATCCTTTGTGTGGATGTATATTATCAATTCTCTTGGGTAAATACCTAGAATGAAATACCTGGGCTATTTGGCAGGTGTATGTTGAGTTTTTTAAAACACTGCCAGTTTTCCAAAGTGGTTGTACCATGTTACGTTCCCACCAGCAGAGCATGAGAGTCCCAGGTGCTCCACGTGCTCACAAATACACGGGGCTTTCAGCCTCGACCGTCAGCATTTCTAACGGGTGCGCAGCGGTAATATTTTTGTTTTAACTGTAATTTCTCTGATAACTAATGATGCTGACGTTTTCATTGGTTTATCTGCCGTGCATGTCTTTTTGGCGAAGTAGATGTTCAAATGTTCTGTACAGTTTTCAGTAGGGTTAAGTTAAAAGTTGTACAGTTTTGGCTTCTGTTATTGGGTTTTAGGAATTTATATAGTCTACATATAAATCCTTTGTCGGATACATGGAGTGTGCCAATTTTCTCCTACTCTGCAGCTTGCCTTTTCGTATTTATTTAAATGGTGTCTTTTGAGGACCAAAAGGTAATTTTGGTGAAATCCAATTGATTTGGTGAAATCTAGATTATTATTTTTGTTTGCTTCTGTTTTTTATATTCTATCTAAAATAAATTTGCCTACTCTAAATTCAGGCAAATAATCTGTATTCTTCTAGCATTGTTATGTTTTCAATTTTTGCATATAGGACCCTGTTTCATTTCAAGTTAATTTTGATATATGGCATAAGGTAAGAATTGAATTTTCATTCCATTTAGATATCCAGTTGTTCCAATACCATTTGTTAAAGAGATTTTCTTTTTCCTCCACTAAACGGCTGGGAAACTTTGTCAAAAATCAGGCAACCATATATAAGTTGGTCAACTTCTGTACTCTCCATTCTGCTTTATTGATCTAAATGTCTATTTTTTTCAATCATACAACACTGTCTTGATTACTGTAGTTTTGTATTAGATCTTTAAATGAGGTGGTATGAATCTTCAAACTTTGTTATTTTTAAAAAATGGTTTTGGCTATTCCAGGTCATCTGTATTTCCAAATAAATTTTAGAATCAGTTTGTCAGTTTCTAAAACACCTACTAGGATTTAATTGGTATTGTATTAAATATATATATAAAACAATTAACAACATTGCATCTTCCAATCCATGCACATGATATTATCTCTACTGACTTATCTTCCTTAATTCCCTCAGCGCAGTTGAAGAACTGTCAGTGTAAAAGTCTTGCACATATTTTATTAAATTGTTACCTAACTAAAAATATTTAGGTTGAGATGATTGAAACATGATTTTTAAAATCCCATTTACAATACTATCAAAACACATTGATTTATTACATAAATAAAAACATTTTACAAAAAACATTAGGTAACAATGTTTTGATACTACTGTAAATGGAATTTTAAAAAACCATGTTTTGGGGATGCCCTGTGGTGCAGTGGTTAAGTTCATGCATTCTGCTGTGGCGGCCCAGGGTTTCGCCGGTTCAGGTCCTGGGCGTGGACATGGCACTGCTCATTAGGCCACGTTGAGGTGGTGTCCCACATGCCACAACTAGAAGGACTCACAACTAAAATATACAACTACGTACTTGGGGGATTTGGGGAGAAAAAGCAGAAAAGAAAAAAAGAAGATCGGCAACAGTTGTTAGCTCAGGTGCTAATCTTTAAAAAAAAAAATCAGGTTTAATTATTGATGGCTAGTATTTAAAATCCAACTAATTTGTATATATTAACCTGGCATGTTCTGACCTTCTAAATTCACTTAATTCTAGTTGCTGTTTTGTGTACTTCTTAGGATTTTCTACATAAACAATCATGCCATCAGCAAATAGCAATGACTTTGTTTCTATTTCTCCAATCCTTGTGCCTTTTATTTCTTTCTCATGCTATATTTCAGTTGCTAGGTCCTCCATTGCAATATTAAATGGAGGTGGTGAGAGTAACCATCCATGTCTTTTTTCTCATTTTAGAGGGAATGTATTAAATATTTTACCGTTACCTATGACCTGAGTGTAGGTTTTTTAATGGCTGTTTTCACTCAGACGGAGAACAGTCCTTTTTACCACTTTAGTGAGCATTACTGGACATTTTTTATCATAAATAGATGTTGAACTTTGTCAAATGCTTTCTTCTGCATCTCTTGACCTAATCATGTGATTTTGGTCCTTTGTTATACTAATAAAAGCATTTTATTATCATGAAGTAACTCTCTGACCCTGGTAGTATCTTTTGTGTTAAGGAATCTTTTTTTCCCCTGATTTTATTATATTTACTATTATTTTTACTCTTGGAATTGTATATCTTTTCCCATCTATTTACTTTCAGCTTACCTGTGTTTGTAAATTGAGAGTGAGTCTTTCTGATAGCATATGTTTGGGTGCTTGTTTTCTAATCTCTTCTGATGATCTGTGCCATATATATGGAGTGGTTCACCCATTAATATTTAATGTAATATTGGTATAGTTTGATTTTGTTGTACCATTATACTATTTGTTTTCTTTTCATCCATTTATTTTCATGCTGCTTTGCTCCCTTTTCTTTCTTTCATTCTGATTATTTGAATAGTTTTTATATATTGCATATATATTATACAATGCACACATGTAATGGTGTGCATTTTTTTTGGTTTCTTTAAAGATATATTATGTATCTTTAACTCTTCACAGTCTAATTAGTGTTAATATTGCATGCATTCACGTAAAGTGTAGAGACCTTGCAATCATGTCTGTCTATTTACCTGCCTTGATGTCTTTTTCTTTTTTTTTTTTTTTTTGCTTGAGGAAGATTAGCCCTGAGCTAACATGTGTGGCCAGTCTTCCTCCATTTTGCCTATGGGATGCTGCCACAGCATGGCTGATGAGTGGTGTAGGTCCGTGCCTGAGATCTGAACCTGCGAACCCGGCCCACCGAAGCAGAGTGCGCCAAACTTAACCACCACGCCACGGGGCCAGCCCCCTTGATACCTTTTATGCTAGAATCTTCATATATATTATATCAACATACATTATAAAATATGCATGAAAGTATCATAATTTTTGCTTGAAACAGTCATATATTTTCATGAAATAATGTTTAAATATATATATCTCACCATATATTTATCACTTTTTATGGTATGTATTACTTCCTGACTGTTGAGTTTGCCTGTGCTACCACTGACTTTTATCCTGAAGAATTCCCTTCTGTATTTTGCAGTGCACATCTTCCCATGACACACTCTCTTAGTTTTCTTTTATCTGAAAATGTCTCCACTTTACCTTCTCTATTGAGGCTATAACCACCTTATCTGGAAGTCTGGGGTTTTTTAAAGTTTTTAAAAAAAGTTTAGGCTTTTTGTTGTTTTCATTGCTTTAAGGATGTAATTCCACTAGCTTTGCCTTCATAGTTTTTGGTGAGAAGAGCACAGTCATTTGCATCATTGTTTTCCTCTATATAATATGGCATTTTTCTCTGGCTCCTTTCAATGATTTTGTGTCTTTGGATTTCTTCAGTTTGGATATGATATGCCCAGGCAGAGTGTATTCATTGTATTTTTTCTGTTTTAATTTTGATGTATACTTTGCATATTTAAATTAATGTATTTCACCAAATTTGAAAAGTATTTGGCCATTATTTCTTCAAATAGATTTATTATTGCATTCTCTCCTTTACTTCGGGGACTTCAATTATGCACACGTTAGACCTTTTGATGTTGTCTCATATAACATCCCCCTCTTTGGAGCTCTATTTTTGGTTTTAGTATATTTTTCTCTCTGCCCTTCAGCTTGGATAATTTCCATTGAGCAATTTTAAAGTCCATTTGCTCTTTCTTCTGTCAACTCCATTCTACTATTACTCTCATCTAGTGCACTTTTTACTTCAAATATTTTGTTTCTAATTTCTATAGTTTCCATTTCGTATTTAGTATTTTCATTTAGCATCCTCTATTTCTATCTAGTTTTTTCTATTTATCAGCTGAGATTTTCTAGTTTTTTCCTTTTATTCCAAGTGTATTTTCCTTTGCCTCATTAATTATCATGATAAGAGCTGTTTTAATGTCTTCGTCCGACAACCTAACCTCAGGGACACCATGAAACGGACCTCAATTTATTTTATTTTCCTTTAAGAAGAATGCGTCACATTTTGTTGGTTCTTCTTATTTACGTAATTTTGGATTATACCCTGGACAGTGTTAGAAGTCCATTGTTGAGGCTCTACATTCTGTTATCTTCCTATAAAGGGTGTTTTTCTTTTTAAAGCCAAAAATTTTCTTGCTTATAATGAAATTGCAAACTTTTTCTTGCCTATTTGCACCTCAAATCTCAGTGTCCTCTCTTTAGCCTTAGCTGGAAGCTGCTTTAAAGTCTCGCCCACGCTTGCATGGTCTGTGCTTAGCCAGGAATTAGAGCAGAGTTTAGATCTCGAATTTGGAGATTCCTTCTGTGGCTGCCTCCTCCCAGGACTCCTTACTCACTTTCGAGGCGTGTGGTCGCCCTCGTTCTATCTTCTGGTTCTTTAGGTCAGAAGAACGTGACTTTCTGCCAGAGTTTTAACTTCCCTCGGCCACACCGGAACTATGGCCTGGCTTCAAATTAATGTCATAAAAATGGGAAATACCCTACTCTGTAACCACTTGCCAGGTTTCATATCGTCTGCAAAAAAAATACAAACTTTTCTCACTTTTAAGTTTTTAAAAACTTTATCTGGATTTTACCGTTGTTATCTTCGAGACGACTCATTTTTTAGAAGGTTATTTGGCCATACTTAAACAGTGACTCCTTGGGGTAGAACAATTTAATCCTTTCTCAGAAGGCAGTAATATCCCTCTTTGATAGATTCCAAAACATAAGCTACTGAGTAAAAAGATTATCTGAGAGATTAGACACTTATCAAAAACAAGATTTCCAGAAAGTAGGCATCCAAAAATACAAAGAATTACATCGGTGAATCACAAGAGGAGAATTAGGCAAAATCCTAAAAAGGCCTAAGGCAGCATTGATTTATTTTTTTTTTCCCCAACTGGATATATAGCTCACAGTTTTTTTAACTGGATTTTGTTTGGGTTGTTGCCTGTACCCTTTCCAGATGGCACGATATAAATTGTCTGTCTTAGAGACAGGCAAAGAAAAAGGCAGGCTGTCTGAACACATGGTTCTCGAGAATCTAATTTCTCACCCCTGATAACATGTGCAAACAGAATTTCCTCCTCAGTTAAAGCTGTTGCCCATGAATTCCTTTTAACCAACAATTTAACTTTTTATATCAAATGCACATCTTGTCCTAAGAACTGAATCAACAGGATTGCTTCCTTTCAATTACAAATTATATTCTATGGCTGCGAATAAGCTATTTTATTCTTGCAAAATAAAAATCTTCATAGGAAACATGTTCAGAATTTTGATCCAGAAACTGCAATTAAAATTTTCATTTATTTTGACAATCAAGTATGGGTAAGTTAGAGGTCAAATTCCTTAATGCTGTCTATTGACTTTTTTTTATTCTATCACTTGTAAAGCTAAGGGGAAAATTGATGTGTTTAATATGTTTATATTTTTAGCAATAAAGGTCTACTTGTTGGGTGATGCTGACGGTCGGGTATTTGAGGCAATTCATCCTGAATTAGGATGGTGAGAACGCCAAAAAGATGTTATCTAAAGTCACATAGAATGGTAGCTGACCAAGAATTCCACAGTTGAGCAGCATGCAATACAGTAAATCTGATTTCCACTTAAAATATTATAACTGTGAAAAGCTACCTTGTGTGTCTATTCTGTCATTCACCTCATTTACTAAACTACGTATAACTATCACTTCTTCTCAAGATTAATTTTTTCGAGATTTAGGGCTTGGAGGAA
The DNA here is from genome assembly GCF_021613505.1 of Equus quagga. Classification (NCBI taxonomy): domain Eukaryota; kingdom Metazoa; phylum Chordata; class Mammalia; order Perissodactyla; family Equidae; genus Equus; species Equus quagga. The sequence goes on from NC_060274.1 coordinate 27,192,875, forward strand.
ATTTTAACTTCAGATAGTTGTGATTCATTTAGATAACGAAAGCCAGATTTTTAGCCAATCTTTTATTTCATGAAGGAAAAGTCATTTCAAACACTCAACGGTAATAAAATATACTTCAATGACTAGCCTTCAAAATTATAAAAGTTGTGAGTGATATTTTATGTATTCTTTGGGAAAGTCAGGTAGTTTGGAGACTTTAGGTTTTATGTTTAGTAAACGTACTAGTCATCAAATTTGCTGCTTTAATGTTTCTTGATGAAACATGGCATCGTGAGTATGATGTAACAAGGTATACAGTTATGTTTTCCAATTCATATTCATGTTGCAGAGTGAGGAAACATTGTTGCACGTTGGACTCACTGTCCATCTCCTTTCTGACAGTAGTTTGAAAGGATGTTTTATGAGAGAACATAATAAAGCCTTTTGTTTTGAAATCTTTTGAGCTAATTACTATTTCAAACGTTACCAGTTACTGTCCTATTTCATCACTCTGTGTTAAGGTTCCAGATTTAATTTACTTTTAATACTTTAGAAGAAAAATATTTCAAATAACGCTTAAAAAGTCATTTTTCTATTACATTATATCTGAGAATAATTTATTGAATGACTTCCAATATCTGGAAGGGGTTTTTACTTTTACAAAGGATTTTGATCTTCATCAAAAGTTATCAGAGCACCAACCAGCCAGAAAAAGAGATTCCATATTGTGAGACAAACACAGAATTTATTTTACGTTTTTAAATTAATTAAACAAGGAGGCCTTTAGACTATGTGGCTCTAACGCCATGGTGTCCTATGCAAGCAAACCAAAATCTGAGCCTGTAAATGCCTCAAAGTTACAAAATCAAAACACTAAGGACAACCAGTCACCAACAGCCACCTAGGCTTTGAGCTAGAACCCATCAAATAATTTCCTTTCTTTGCTTCTGCACTTTTTCTTTTTTGAGGAAGATTAGCCCTGTGCTAACATCTGCTGCCAATCCTTCTCTTTTTGCTGAGGAAGACTGGCCCTGAGCTAACATCTGTGCCCGCCTTCCTCTACTTTATATGTGGGACACCACCTCAGCAAGTCTTGCAAGCGGTACCATGTCTGCACCCAGGATCCAAACCAGCGAACCCTGGACCACCAAAGCAGAATGTGCAAACTTTACCACTGTGCCACCAGGCTGGCCCCTGGGGTAGCATTTCTAACCACTTCCTGCTCTGCACTGCCTGATTCGAATAGATTTTTGCTCAAATAAACTCTTAAAATTTTTAATACGCCTCAGTTTATCTTTTAATAGATTAAATGTCTTACACTTCAAGCTCACGAAGCTCATAAATTGCAGCCAATGTTTCCACAGCTATCCATCTCTTTACCGATCAAAATGAGTTCCTCGTAATTTTTCATTTCTTATTTATTTTTATAAACCTTCAGTTTATATATAGTCGTGCGCTGCCTAATGATGTTTCGGGTAAAGATAGACCTCATGTGTGAGGACGGTCCTGCAAGATCAGCCTAGGTGTGTGGCGGGCTCTACCATCTTGGTCTGTGCAAGTGCATTCTGTGATGTTCACACAGCTATGAAATCACCTAACAGGGCTTTTCTTAGAACGTGTCCTGTTGCTGAGCAGCATGTGGTTGTACATCCTTTGCGTTGCAGCCTAGGTTGTGTGTGTTTTGATGTGCATATGTATTTTCCTTCAAACTCTTCAGAAGCAAACAGAAAGTGTGTATTTTCTCATGCTAGAAGAGCATTCGCCCGATGGATACTTTTGCAGTCTAATTTGCTTCTGGGTTGGAATCTCTCAGTGCTCACTAGTGTAGTGACAAACGCAGGGTCCACGCCAGAGAGAAGCACCTGGCCACAGGCCAGGCCACTGGCTTTGCCAACTGGTTCTGCAGAAGGCGAGGCAGGTACAGCTCTCGAGACGGGGAATCTGCTTGGAAACTGCCAGAATCAGCTGAATGGTAAAATACTTCAGACATGTTGGAGGAAAACGATAAACAATCAAGATGAATAAGGCATCATGAGGGTGCTTGATGGGCATTTCTTGATTAAGAGTTTAAGCTGTGATTCCTGTGTATTCACCTCTACCCACAGGGCAGAAATGAATTCTGTCATTTGGTAACAAAGTAGAAGAGTATTGCTTTACTCTCCAGCTAGTTTCCTGGGGGGGAAAAATGATATTTTCAAAGGGGGAGTATTTTGCTACACATATTTCTTTACCAGCAGCCCAGCACAGTTTTCAACTTTTAAACTCACACATTGCTATTTTATTCTAATAATCTTGAGGCTAGTGTTTGGGAAGAGGTGCTAATGAAAACAGGCTTCTCCTTACATTCTTCTGAATAATAAACCATCAGTTGGAACACTGGTGCCAACAAGCCTAGTATGCAATAGCAAGCAAATGTTTAGAGACCCATTAAAACTGAGTATGTCAATTTAGTTCCCCTAGAATATTTTGTTTTTGATTCCCAGTGAACTAATGTTGACCATGGTGTGTATTAGAAATAGTGAATAAAGATATTTAAAATATATTTTTTAAAAAACATTATCTGTTACTTACTACCAAAAAAAAAAAAAAAAGAAAGAAAGAAACAAGGCACAGTTGTGTACTGCCACAGACTAGATCCTGTTAGTGTCCCAGAGATTATGTTAAAAATCCACGTGAGGGGGATGATATGGAACCCATTCTTTTTGTCTTGCAACTTTTAAAATAGCACTTGAAAATTAAACAGAAAAATAAGGTCATTTTTAAAGAAATTCCTTCTAAAGTTATGGAATCTCAGAGTTAAAAATGAGCAGATCATTGTGATTTGTATGTTTTTGTGTACAAACTTCTCATGTTTCAGATTTATACACATACAGAAAAGATAAATCAGAGAAGTTGAGAAGTGAGGACACAACCATAGATTTGGCAGAACAATGATCACAATTTCAATCTTCTGGTTTTCTATATACCACCATTTATGAGGAAAGGTTAGATTTTCTTTCTTTCCTTTTTAGAGATTATCATATGAATTTTACATAATAATTTCAAGCAAGTGAGAAAAACTGTCTCATGAAGAACGTCAACGTTGGCAAAATGCATAAAAATTGGACAAATGTTCCCTTACTCATTCTCTTCTTAAAGACAAGTATTTAAGTAAGATTGAAACCCTTTTACAATACGCGATACATTTGAAGGTTCTGAACTCTGCATTGATTTTGTTGATTGGTTGGCATTTCTCTTGAAGAATAATATAAACTTATAAAAAATAAAACATTTTCCACTGTTTTCAGCTTTAGGTAGCTTTGAATTTTTCAGTATATCACATGGCAGGGAAATCTTATTTTAAAAGCAATTTCGCTGGTATGATTTTCATATTAGTATTAAGTACTTGAATCAAATAATGGCACATTACGCATAATCCTTGCATATAATCCTTGTACCCTTGACACCACTCCGTTATCTTTACACATACTCTCCAATTGCTTGCCTTGTGGAATGTGAATGGTATCTAGCAATTCTCCACCGTGGAAGCTGAGGACTTGGCCACTTGAGTCTCCTCACCTCTTATCATTCCCTTCTCCCAACAACTTGATAATTTGATAATTATTTAAATTATTTTATTGCTTAACTGTGTAACTTTACGTAATATATTACATATTTATTTCATCCTCCATCAGTTATCATCAAGTGCCCACTGAGATCAGACGAGGATGCCTCGCTCCTCATCTTTTTACTTTTTCTTCTCGTTATACCTACCACCTCTGTCCTCAGCACGTTAGTTAGATATGGTCAAAAACAATACAATTTATGTTCCGTTTTATGATCAGAAAGGGGAAAACTAATAAACTTTATTTGCCTTATTACGATTTTATAAAGTCACTAACTGCAATCCAAGTTGTAGTTTAAAGTAATGTTTTGTTTTCTAGTGTTTCAATATCATGACGTCTGGATCACTCAAGGTATAATATAGCCAACGTTAAGATCATACAGACTATTATTTTTTTTGTCACTCTGTCAGTTGTTTAAAATTATGCCCACGTGTTAGTGTGCTCCATATTTGGACCATGAAATTCTTGTATAGTATTTAGCTTTTCCTGGAGTTTCTCATTCTTCCATCACCTTTTTCTTTTTTTGGTGAGACGATAATGTGACTTCGATGTAATCTCAAGTCTATCCATCTTCTAAAGCTATTGAAAAGCTTCCCAAATATTGTTCCATGAGCAGCACGAGTGACAAATAGGTTACAGGTTTCCAGAGATCCTCTCATCCCTCTGAGCAGCATCTCCAGGTCACCTGACCACGTTGGATAAATAGAAGCATTTCTTACATATAACATGACATGAACAAGAAGCACTCATTTAATGCCTACAGACCTGGTTTTCTCCAGCAAGAATATTCCTGGCGCCCTTCCTCCCTGTTCCAATCTTGGGTAGGACCTTTCTGCCCTCCGCAGGGAAGTCTTGCTACGACTTCCTGTCTCTGCTCTCCTGGGTTGATGTCTAATTTCTTAGATTCCATATCTTTGGGTTTTTTTCCCCTCTTAGTTTTCTCTGTTTTATAGGAGCTCATCCTCAAGTAATGTCTGAAAACAATTGTGTGATGAGTCAAGTTTCTGAGTCTATGAATTCAAAACATATCTGTATTCCACCTTCACACTTGATTTACGACTTGCCTGGAGACAACATCCTACATCCTAAGTCCCTTTCCTCAGTAAATGTGGGACCACGGTTGCATAGTTTCCCGGCATCCAGAGTTATTAAGGATAAATCTGATGCCAGGGTGAACATTACGCAGTTGTGGTTATGAGGTTTTGCCTCCAGAATCTTCCATTTATGTTGTGTATGTGTGTTGTTTTAATTTTACTTACTGCATCTAACTCAATTGGCATGTCTTCAACTTTCTACGTAACAGAAATTGTGCTTGTCCTTGCAATTAATTATCCAATATTTAGTTCTGACTTCCTTTAATTTGACAAATCAGGCACTGTAATTCTCAAAATAAATCACTTTTTAAGACTTATCTTCATGTTTAGTGTTTTCTTTGATCTCCATTCCACCTTGCACCTCACATTTTCCCTCAGTGATCTTCCTCTTTCCTCTTGAAGTGCATATATCGAAGTTACTTTAGTGAGAGTCTAATGATGCTGAACTGTCACAAGTTTTGTTACTGAAAGAATGTCTTAATTCATTCTTCTTTTTACAGAGATATTTTTGTCAGGATACATTTTACTTTCTGGATTTGTGGATTTATATGTTTTCATAATTTCTGGGGAATTCTCAACCCTTACCTCCATACAAATTGCGGCTTCTTCATTTTCTCCTCAAAGTAAGAATTGCAGAATCCTTCAGGAGAAGGCACCCCTGAGACTGGACTGATGTTAGGAAAAGGAAGCAGCGAAAGCAGAGACAAGACATGGGGTGACCAGGGGATGCAAGCATTGGCTAGAAGCACAGGACTCCTTCCCAGAGGAGGAGATGGGGCAGAAGTCGGTCAGACAGAAAGACATAGACACACGCTCTGCACAGATAAGGACCTTCCCAAGGCGTCGCAAGTAACAGTGATGGAAGTTGTCACTGTTCCTTATTCTCAAACTGCTCATAAGGCAAGCGTTTTCACAATTTTAGTAATCACCTTCCATTTTTCTTGTCAGTCTCATCATATTTATTTCTCCAAATTCTCCTCAGCGTGAGTTAAATACCATTTTTCTTATTCAGTTAATTAGAATGTCAAAGCACCAAGATCTGAGCTAGGGAAGTACGTGAAAATAGAAGTTCACTTTGACTACATCTCACCCCATGGTTTCCTCTAAGTTTATTCCATTCTATATAGATCCTTCTGTCATGTCTTCTTTCCTTCTGTATAGCACTCTGTGTCCTCTCTCCTTCCTCCTGTTTCATTATGTATATTTCTACTCTGTTTCCATGTGGTGTTTTTCTCTCTTAATCTATTACTCTTGTATATTTCTTTCCTGCAGGTACCTTTCCTTTCCTTCTCTACCTCCTTCTGACCTCTCTGTCTTATTTTGCCCACTTTTGGTCTCTTTCTCTTATCTTCCCCAAACCATCCCCCTTGTAAACCAACAAAGGGAGACAAAATTTGTTATACAACTTTTAAATATTATTCAGTATTCAGATATCAAAATAAAAGCATTAGTTTATTGCTTTACAGGTCTGGTATAAAACGTTGTATACTTTTAAAAGTCTGTATCATTGACAAAATCTCTCAGCCATCTCACAGTGATGCTCTGTTTTGATTGAGAAGCTTTATATGCCCAAAAACTTTCCATTGCTAATATATTTTGAATAGGTCATGCCTAACTATTCATTCATTTGTACAGTTCCTTTCTCCAAATGAGTTTACATTTTACCTTACACAACAACCCCAATACAGACAGGAATGCGGGAAGGTTTTGCCTCCTTACAAGCAGGTGAGTTCCATCATCAGACAGGAAGATGACTTGGTTGCACAGGGTCAAATGTACTGTATGAAGGAGACCCTGGGTCACAGTCAGGTATAGTGGTGGCCTGAATGGCACCCTGCTGAGCCGGTGGCTACAGGCATGGAAATGGACGCTACGCCAGCCCTCGGATGCACTTCAAGTTTCGTAGAGTTATTTCTTCGCCCACACTCTATCTTAGTCCTGCAAGGCCTTTCTGTGAAATTGTATCCAATTTCAAGGCCTATTTTTAATTATCCTTGCTCCTTGGCACTTTTTCCATTTCACTCTCTCAAAAGTCTTCCCAGAAAGTTGGATGATTCCCTCCTTCTTGGAATTCTCACAGAAGGGAACTGGCATAGAATAGAGTTAGAAACTGATTGAAATGGGGTGAGAGTGAAGGTGGCTCTTATGGAATGAACTTCACAACGAATCTTAAATAAGTTAAGACCCTACTTATTATTTTCTTTCCAACGTTTCTTCGTATTGGTTTCTCATTTTCCTGGACACGATTTAACACTAGCGCTTGACGTTGTATCAGAATGTTTATGCAGGTACATCATTCTAGGTTTCTGGCTCAGCAGGGACCGTTTTAGGTTTTCAAGATATTTCAAAATGCTTTGAAGTTAATGTTCGATGCATTGGCTGATTGAATCAATATGTGACTCTTTTCTCACATAAACTTGAAAGTACTTTGTATCTCTCATTAAATTATTCAGGGCCAGTCCTGGTGGCCTAGTGGCTAAGTTCAGCACACTCTGCTTTGGCGGGCCCAGGTTCGGGTGTGGGGGAACTACACCACTCTACTAACAGCCATGCTGTATTGGCGGCTCACATACTAAAAAGCATAGAGGACGATTGGCATGGGTGTTAGCTCAGGGCGAATCTTCCTCAGCAAAAAATAAATAAATTATTCAGATGATTCATATTTATAATTTATAGGGCTATCCAGCTTACTCATGAAAAAACACTACCAAAAAATCTGTTAGTGTGATTGCAGAAAGAAGAGAATTTTAACTTTTATTGTTAGAAATCACTTATTATGGGTTTTGATGTGTTGTCCTAAGAAACGTATAAGGCAAAATACTCTCGGAATAAGAATATGAATGAAAGAATTTGCAAGTCAGTATCCTTACATGAACATCTTTATTTCTACAGTTATTAAAGATTGCTATGATGCCTTGTAGGGGGATGAATAGTGACCCTCCATAAGCTATGTTCACTCAGAACCTCTTTACTAATGCCTAAAGCACAGTTATTGGGTCAAGCGTGACTCTTTGTTTCTTAACGTTATGTATGACACGGGGGTGTAAACAATGCTGTCCCAACACACAACTAACTGAGGGTCTTATTTAGTGGGAGATTGTCTACCCCTCCTAATTGCTGTCATTTTCCGTGTCCAACTAACCCAATTATTCCCCTTCATTTGCTGAATACATTGACATCAAGTCCATACATTTCCTATTTGCTCTAACTCCTACTCGCAATCTGGTTGATTGCAAAATCCACAGAGAAAATCAAAAATGTAGCTTTGACTTCGTCGTCATTAATAATCTTCAGTTCTTATCCACCTTCACTACCCAGTCCACTTTAATACCCTAAGAAGTCACCCTAAAATCCTACATCACCCAAATCCCACTTTCAGATCACGATATTCTATACCTATGGCTTTATTATTTAATTATTTATGAGTTGAGTGGCTGTGAATCTCATCAGGACCTCTGGTTGACTGCTCTCTCTTTTCTCCTTTTCCTTTGCCCTGTCTTTAGTTCACTCCCTGTTGACTTAGATTCCATGACCTATTATTTTAGTCATTCTCTTGGAAATTTCCTAAACCCCTATCATTGTATGTTTTAAACACTCACATTCTGGCAAAATCTCATTCTTGAATAAATCATCTATCTTCCTTCTGTATGATTTCACACATGAAAGGAAAAAAGTCACACACAGGGAAGACGAACTGTATAGTGATTACTAATCTAAACTCGACTCTCAATATCACGCTTCTCCACAACACTTTTAAATATTCTTCACTCTGATTTATTTTTTTCTGTTTCTAAAGAACTTTTTTTGTTGCTAAAGGATGATGACACCAACCCATTCTTTAAAAATGATGGATACATATTTGAAACCGTATTAATTAAATTGTACAGTTTAAAAATGAAGGTTGAGCTCTCAGGTCAATTTTTGTTGGAAAGATTGTAACAGACAAAAGTGCAATATTGGAGCAACAAGGACTTTGAGGGCATTGGTCGACATTTAACACTTAGGTTTTGGTTCATCTGCCATCCTGGAAGAAGTCAAAACTCAGGTCTTAACCAATGTGGAGCGTCTCAAGGAGCTTCCTTCATGTTAAGCTTGGTCCTAAGAGCTACAACCCCAAGGAAAGACCAAATCAGACCTAAACATGACTGCTGCCCTAACCCCAGGAGACAGTGGGCAAGTCTGCTTGGGACTGAGCCGTACAGGAGAAATGAAAGGGAAGGAAAAATATTTCTGAGATGTTCTGGCCACTGAACAAGGGTGTAATGGATTTTTCCCCCCAGTTATGTACTTTGAGATGTCAAGGAACTTTAATCCATAAACTTGGCTTATTGTCATCTCCATCAGTTAGTTCCCCTCAGGCACCAGGCAGAAGCAAATACAATTTCTCTATCTGGAGAAGGGCACACTCAGCCCTGGTATGCCTCAACGTATCTCCAACTTTCTAGGGCACCAACACACCAATCAGTCAAAGATGACCAGGCTGTTAAATACAGAAAAATGTGTGGAAAAGGATCAGAAGTATCAAGAGACGGCGACATTAGAGTCATACAGACCTCGGAGAGTGGAATTATCAAATGCAGATTTTAAAATAGCCACGGTCCCCTTATTTAAAGAAACAAATGACATTGTAAGTTGTTATAGAAGCCTTAAACAAAAAGAACAGGCTCAAGAAAGTCAACCTCACATCATATTGTAAAAACCAAAAGGCCTCCATTTCTATCATATGGAGGACAGACTGAGTAGACAGTCCTAAGTCTGGGAGAACTTCAAGGTGACTGGCTCCTCAGCCATGACTTGCCCTATGTTAAAGCCATGGCCCTAGTAGGGAAGACATAGGATCCTAACAACTGGAATGGGAATACCGTAGTGGACGTGCCTGGGAAACCTGAAATCCCATATTCATCCCCGAACACTCCAGGCCAGATGGAGTAGCCCACTTCCCCTTCTCCTTGCTTGAGGCAGGCAGCACCCCACTCTCTACCCCAAGCTGGACTTAATTTTGCTGAGGAATATACAGAATAAATAAAGGTTAAAATTGATTATGTATTAAAGAAGACCTTATATATATTGGCCGGATGAAAGAGAGTACTAATGATATCCAGCGTGCCAGAAATCCAGGGAAAGAGCTAAGTCACTTGAGCCAGTGAGCTTGACAGTGGGTCTCAGAGGTCGACAGAAATCAGGTGATGTGCTACATTCTTCTTTAAGTTTCTCCCTTTTTTACCCTTGTATCTCCACCAAATTGAAAAAAACAATGTCTAACTCCTTGGGAAATGAATCATATTCATCCAAATTTACCTCCCCTGAAAAGCCAACTTATCTGAGGTCTTCCCTTCCCTTTAGGACTGTGTCTGGTGATGTCCAGAAGAAAACAAAGAGTTCATTTCGTTTTCAGAAATTTGTTGGACAACAACGAAAAAGCGATAGGAAGGCTACACGTTATATTGATGAGAATAGTACGTGAGAGACCTCTAAAGAAAGGAGTAAATGATGACGTTTATACTTTTTAAAATTCATGGCAATTGTGTCTGAAGCTAACTTTAAATGAAATATAATTACATATAGGAGAAAAGTCATAATAGTTCAAATCAACCTTTTGAAACAAACTGGTCATCCAAATCAAAGATTCGACTTTTTTCTCAATAGAGGTTGATTGCATTCTACCATTAGAATTATTGACACAACTGAAATAACTGTAAGAACTATGTGTGATTTGTAGTTAAGACAAATAGAAATAGCTCTTTGAGGGTATGTGTTCATACCCTCTCTAGGAGAAAGAAAGTTCCTTTAGCGACAGTATCAGATCTTGGGCACGCAATACCCACTCTGACGTCAGCCCCAATGCCTAGGAGCTGAAGGTCATTCTCAAAGGATTTGACTGGTAGTGATCTTTAGGGAGGAAAGGAAAGTTCGGAAAGGTTGGCATAGTTTTATCTAATGCACACCCATAACCTAAATTCCAGGGCCAGTTAAAGACTGATTTCACTGGATTGCATGATCAATTCTTCAGTTTTTTCTAGATGGTGTACCATTGGAAGGCTTACCAGTAGCCATATTTCTGATCAAGGACTGTGGCCATATTCTTCCGGGTGTCTTGACAAAGTTACCTCTGATAAACAACAGGTAAGTTAGTGTGAAATGCACTTAACTAACCTAAAATAGCATGACAAAAAAGAGCAACAGCATGCTTAAAGTAGGATTTGTAACAAAGCAAATTCTGGGCTCCATTAAAGACAAAAGGGGATTCTAGGACTCGAACACTTCAAAGCAAGGGCTTTATAAACTACAAAGGATAAACAACTGTTTGTTACTCTGTGTAACTCTTCTTATCATCCCTTAAAACTTAAAATAGGAGAGCGTCAAACATAGAAAAGTATCAAAATGACACTTTGCATATATAATTACTTTGCAAAGAAAAATTATAGATTACTTTATAATATTGACTAGATGCATATTTGAAGAAAAAAAACTTAAGAACTATTACAAAGATGAATCCTTTTGTGAGGAAGAAGTATATTAATTTTTGATATTTCCTTTTAATATTAAAAATGAGGGTGAATTTTGTTTTTTATTCATAGGATTCCTCTTTTCAAATACTAATTACATAATTTACTTGTGATTAATACAGATTGTTGAGCCATTATGGTTAATAATATATGTTAATTAACAAGAAGCGTTAATTATAAAGTTTAATTTCTACTAAACAGCTGCTTATGTGGCTATATTTCTCTGTAGATTTATTAAGGATACTATTTCCATGTTAAATATTACAATGTATCAAAGCACCTACTTTATCATACAGCATTATTTTAAATATAGGTAGTGAAAGTTAATACTATAAATAATCATATAATTAGGTTCTTGCCCATTTAAATGTTTTGACATTTATCATAAGTTAAATTTTTTCTTATATGGAGAAAGAAAACAGCAGAAAGTTTTGTTTCAAGAAATTTTTGACCATCATCTTGCAGGAATTTGTACAATTTCGTTGTATAAATCGCATTATAAATTAAAAATAAACCTGATTTATTTTTAAGCACATGCGGAAAGACCTATTTTTAAAAATCATCTGGTCCCATTGGTGTGCAAGGATCTCTTCTAGAGGCCAGGACACAAGCTTATAAAAGACTTGCCATCTAATTCGAAATATGGGCTATACTTTTGAAGAAAACAAAAATAATATAAAACATATTTTTGCAGACACTGTTAATCAAATTATTTTTTGTTAGGATTTGAATAGTAGGAACCATAAAAATACATTTAAAAAAAGCTGAATCTCGAATTGGTCCTTCGGAATAGATTAGATGGTGCGTAAACAAACAAGTGAGTAGGGGGCCTTTACAGCAAGTAAACCGCACGAGCCCAGCGCAGGATCTAGACTGTCCACGTGGGTTCAAGGGACAGTGAGAAAGCCACGTGCAGGGTTTGTACGGTGATCAGCGGGAACTGCATTCTGAGAGGAAGAAGGTGCCGCTGCTCCGTTTAGTTCACGCTCTCCGTCGATGGTTTGCGTTTGCACAGGCTCCTGAATGGAGAAACGACATGGTCCCGCTCAGCTGAGCTGCTCAGACTGTGACGTGGCATGGAGGGAACAACAAGGATCCTTCTCTACTTTGCACCTACATTTATGGTGAAACATCCGGTGGAAATGTGCACGGGCCGCGCCAGACGAGGAGATGAAGCACTGAAGAAACCTGTGCATTTCTGTTTCAAGACGGTGGTTTGTCATGGAGACTGTTGGAATCATCCAAGAAAAGTAGGCCACAAAACCAGAAGAATCAACACAGCGAGCAAGATAAACTCAAAGGAGGAGAAGCAGCCTGAGCTGTCGACAAGAGGTCACGGAAGCGAGGAGGCCCTCGGACCTGGGAATCGGAATGTCATCAACCAACTGAGATTTGTAGGGCAAATACTCTGTTTTAGTGATGGCAAAACCATAAGTAACAGTGAAACGTCAAAGTTGAATTGAATTCTTCTGAGCTACCTCTCATAAAAAATAGTTTCATTTACGCAGAATATTTTCACTATCTATAATATTTTGGCTCTGAGTATAATAATATTCCTGTATTTAGCCTTTCTTGTATAACCTGCCTTCTCTCCGTCGCCTTATCCGCACTGCAATTTGGAACCTTCTCACTTTTCACATCTCGATGGAGAGGTGAGGCTGGACGAGGGTTCGGTGCTCAGTGCTGTGTGTCGCTCACCCCTCCTGAGCCTAAAACTTTGGGAACTCTTTCAGAATTCTACAGCCTTCACTCATATGTGAATTTGAAATAATACCAGGTTTAGCTTAGATATATTTTCCCTTATTCGGTGATTAAGAACTCAGCAGAGATATTCAACTATTTCTTTAATAATATTACCTCATAATCTTGAGATATTATAAATCCTTTTTTATCCTCAGATTTTAAACCATCTTTAGATACTTTGTATTGCTTCTCTTACATTTTTTTCCAACCACCCTTCATCATCATATTATTTGAATAAATTATGAATTTGAATATTATGAATAGCTAAATTTTAATTTTGAAGACTACCATAGGATTAAACCTAGTGTATTAGTGTCTAGTAAATAAAATCATGCCCTATTAAGAAAGCAGTAGGGAAATTATATTTCTATACATTTTTTCCTACACATTTTCTATTTCTGCTTTTTTTCTGTTTCTATTTTTTTTTCTGGCTTGTCTTGTGTTATTTAACATGTATACTTTGAAAGTTTTTCAAAGACTTTTTGATGATAAAATCCACTGATAAAGCTTACTCTGCACTGGAAATACGACCAAAGACATGCGTTTTCCTTTTGGGAATTATTCACTGGCTTGTTAAGCAAGCCCCAGTATAAGACTGCCTTAAAAATGACCAATCCTGAATTTCCTAAGTAGACACTTATGAGGTGAGTTACAGATTTCGATGATCTTTCAATATTCTTTCCTTCTGGGTCATGTTGCTGATGCCTAGTGGATCTGAACCTGGTTAGTGTTTTTGGAGCTGAGGATAAAACAGAGCTGGCCCATGTTCATGGTGCAAAACATTAAATAATATCCCAAAGGCAACATTCAAAAGTAAAGGGTCCACTTCACTTTACTAACATGAGGTTTTATAGCCAAGGACACCATCTCAATGCTTTCGTTCAATTATAATGCACATTCCTTCACAGGGATGTGAAGGGCCCTTGTTTGTCTGTCACTACCACATTTCCAGTTCTGGGAGTAGCTTGGGACCTAATAAATCCTCAATAAATATTGGCTAAATGGGTGGATGAATTAATAGCCATCCTTTCACCACCATGAAGAGACAATAGCAATGACCAAAACACACCCTACTTAGAGACGTGAAACTACCACTTCACAGAAGGCAGTAGTTTTGTTTTGTAAGAACAGGTAAAAAGCTATCTCCATCAACTTATAAGCATAGTTGGTTTTAGACAGACAAAGCCCCAATGAAGGTCTAGAAATGAGGCCTGTTGTAGGCAAAGTAACATGGAAGACAATTTTAATTCGTGTAAGTTATTTTGGAAAAGGAGTAAGGTGTGGAGGAGAAGCGATTGCAAGGGTAAATATTATATTTCATGGAATTCCAAGACCTGGAAAAGTAACAGCAATGGGCCTGTTGTCATCAGAGCTTGAGAATAGTTCTATCTCCAAGGAAACTTCATAGATTTAGCAACAAAGACTTGTGAAACTTTTTTTTTTAACTCCTCCGCTACAGATTTCTTCCTTTTTCTTCCTCATTTTCAGATGGCAGACTGTAATCTCCCATTATTTATTCTCTGGTAATGCTGGTATGCACCTGACTGTAGTTCACTGTGACTCTCCTCCGTGACATTTCTTATTAGAACCCTTTAGTTACTCAACTACCAGCTGACTGGACCAGCCACTTGGTGTTCCTTGGTTAGAATTTCAGTGAGAATATCTTTGTTCCAGCTCCAAACTGAAGGTCATTGATTGCATTAGAATTGACTGTTCTTAGATAGTTTGCCACACATCGTTCAAATAACTGTGGCCAGATGATGAGAAGACTTAAGTGACACACAAAGTTTCTTCTACATTCTTGGGTGACAATTTGGCCAACGAAGTTTCCATTAGGTAGGGATGTAAGGAGGAAAGGCATAGTGATCCTTCTAGAAGGACGTTTTCCCAATTTTACAATTAAGATAAATGAGGTTGAGAAAAGTTAAATACCTCGCCTTGACCACACCCCTGGTAAAGTTTTGAGGACCTAGAGCATTGCCTTTTCCACATTATCACAGCATCTCTTAATCATCACGCTCCATCCTATCCTTGGACAGGTTCTTTTCTCTCTCTTTACTCTCTCTTCTTATGACAAAATCTATTCTTGGATGATAATAAAATGTATATTTATGAGGAGAAGAGAAAGATAAAGAGGGAGGGGCCGATAGTGAAGGAAGAGCAGGAAAGGAGGTGAGAAGTCCAGATGCCCTTGTGGTAAAAAACTACTCCTAACTTCACATGTGAGTCAATATTTCTAGCTGGAGCTCATCCCTTTCTAAGTGCATATATTTTGTAATTCTTATAATCTGATTACATACTGCTGCAAGCATGCTATTTAATATTTGGTTGCATTGCTCAAAACCATCTAGATTCCTAAATTTACCAAGCAATGTCAACCATTTCTATCTACTGTCATACTTATAATTTTGAAAATCTATAAACTAAAAAATTATATACTATAAAAAGGAACACAGTGATGTCTAATTACGCATGAGTCTTATCAAGAGATATCATCCAAATAGAAATTTATTTATAAATACATAGGACAAGTTTGCTGACAACTTGTTTAATGATGAACAGACACACATAGGAGAATCAAGGACAGGAGGTCTATTAAAGGTAAGCAG
This sequence comes from Equus quagga, assembly GCF_021613505.1. Classification (NCBI taxonomy): domain Eukaryota; kingdom Metazoa; phylum Chordata; class Mammalia; order Perissodactyla; family Equidae; genus Equus; species Equus quagga. Next base: position 27,208,411 of record NC_060274.1, read on the forward strand.
AGCATTTGGCTGAAACATCATCAGAAAGACGCCCTCCTTGTGTATAGCCATCTCCAGATATCGTAATCTTGAATTTCTCTCTTTTAATATTTTAGAGGAGTGTAATGGCTAGTAAAAATAATGTTTACCAAATTATATTAGTAATTTTTTTCTGGTTCATTATTCAACATTTTATGTTCACACATTTACTAATTAAATGTGCTTCACATGCAAAACTCTACTGTTTGCAACTTATTAAATGTTCTCAATGAATATTTCTTCCTATCTTTATCTATTTTCTGTCTAAAAAATCAAGAAAGAGAAACAGGGAAATTTCTCATACAGCTAGTAAAAGATCAATATAGGGCACATAAAGAAATGTATAAGAGAAAATAAAAATTTACCTTCTAAGTCACTTGGGTGTGTCCCGTTACCAGTTTGAAACTGGGAGGAGAGGAGAAGAGTGAGGGTGTGGTTGTGTTGGGCACTCAATTTAGCTAATTTCTAAAGTTTACTTGACAGTATCTTTATTTTTGTAAGTTAATTAGCCAATTTACAATGAAATCTGAGTAGGCTGGTTTGCCATGGGGGTGATAAACTCAGAAAATGAACAGTCTGGCTCTCACTTTTATAGAAACTCAAAATTCAAAAAAAAAAAATCGTGTGAAAGGTAAATCTATTCTACAAGAGCTGCACTGTATAAAGTAGAGCCTTTTGGAAGAAAACAGTGTATTGTATAAAATGGTCTCCAGTTTAATCTTACTTTAGAAAAGAAAATATGTTTTAGATGAAGGAAGTTATGTTTATACTTCCTCACTATTAAATATCAAATTAAAAACATAAAACTCCTTCCAACCAAGACAATAACAAGTACTATCAGCTAAGCATTCTTCTGTTACCTCCAAAAAGCAATATCGTTGGCCCTATTTTCATTTCTGAAAGCTCCAGATCAGAAAGAAGGAGGAGAAAAAATTTATTTTCACACGACAACCCAATCATTGAAAATATAGTATAATACAATTGCCTGACCTATGAAAACATTCTATGAATCAAAGGGATTGTGACTATTTAAATGACGAACTGTTAGTGACAATAAAGATGTTATCTCTATGGGTTTTAATCCCTGATAGGGAGTTTAACTTTGATTGATGCACTTTTATATATAATCTCATTTGACTGATGTCCTCTACCAGGATTTTAAATGTTTCCAGAATACGATCATTGTAATCAGCCTTGGGATTTTAAAGACTTGTGCTAAGTCATGACATTTTAAGTATCACCTGCTCTTTTATTTTTCCTTTCATGTTCCCAGTGCCTTTTCAAGCATGGTATATCATTTCAAAGTTCTGTAACAAACCGCCGATAAAATCCATAGATTTCAATAACCAGTGTGCAAATATTCTTAAAAAAAGTTAATCAAGGCAAAAGCAGCATTAACTCAAAATAATTCTTCTGCAGTCTGAGATAAATTATTTAAATTATACTTTAATCATTTGCAGAAAAGTTGGCATACTAGCTGTGAAAAAACTAGGTAAAACGGAACCATGGAAAATGAATGCGCTACTATCAATTCACGGCAAATGACATCTTATTTTATGCTCTCAAGTTAATTAATACGCTATTCATCATGCACTGACGTTCATGACAAAGTATCTATCATTTAACCAGAGAAACACTTCAAGATGTTGTTAGGTGTTAGAAGTTCCCTTCAAGACTGATAATTGTTTACTTCTGAGTCCTTAAGTGTAGCAGGCAAGGTGAGTGCACCTAACCAGGTATTTAATATGTTTGTTGAGTGCCGAGAAATAAAAATGGGCAACCTTGCTCCGAACAAGTCGAGATCTCTGTGGAAGAGGTAACAAGAATAGAGAAGTCAACATTTAGGGACCTGAAGAAAGCAGCGTTCAAAGAAAATGAGAGTCAAATGTAGATGAATGCCAGTTTCAGAAGAAATAGGAAAGCAAAGAGAATATAATGTACAGAATGATGAAAAATGGAAGAAAAAAAAAGTGTCAAAAGATGTTTATCCAAGAGGGAAGTCAAAGGACATTTTGAACGATTAATTCTGATCACACTCATTCAGTCATTCATTCATTCATATGTATTGACGCCTACCAGGTGACAGTCATTCTTCCAGGCACTAGGGGTAAAGCAGTAAACAAACACACAACTCTCCCTCTCAGTAAGCTACCAAGGTTACGTTCTAAGCAAATATATCATATGTTGCTTCTTAGAAGAGACAAATCTTAGGGTAATTCCACATTAGGGTGATTCCTAAATTCTCATGAAGACGCCAAAAGAGGTGTCACTCTTTTATAAAACTTGGTCATGAGGGCCTCCCTGATCAGGACTCATTGGAGCAGACTCTTGGATTCAGACATGGGGGTAAGTCAAAGGAGTGATGGGGCGAAAGGAGGAGAGCCTGGGATGTTCCACAGTTCCAGGGCTGCTGCAGCTGGAGCAATGGCTAGAGAGCAGAAGGCAATAAGCTAAGAGAAAGGACAGGACTCAGATCATCTTGGCCCTGATAGTCCATGTGGATCCAATTTTTGTGAGACGAGAAGCCACTGGAAGGCATGGTCAGAGGAGCAACTTGATCTTACCTGTCAATAAAATTTCTTTGGCTGCCATGTGGATTACAGACTATAAAAGCTCAGAGACAAGGGTGCGACTTTTATCATAATATGAGGAAAAGACTATTTGATTGTACTTATTAAAGAAGAATATTTAATGTAAGAATTATAATGTAAATATTTTAAAAGGATTCAGTGTCTGTCTTGGAAGATGTGTAATCATGACTGTTCCCCAAGAGGAGAAAATATGAATCCAGGGTTGTGAAACGTTCCTTCGGAATGACTGTGGAGGAGAAAGTTATTAGGAGTTACAGGGGCGTCGAGTTCCTGAAATCACTTCCCTTTCCCCTGCTTTCACTCCCTCTCTGCCTCTTGATCTTGCTCCACTAGCCCAGGCTCATGGTAGTCTCTCTGAATGCTCCTTTCATGGGTACCCTTGGTCCCCATTCACTCCTGCCAGGCAGGCGTTAGCACCTTTATTCCTAACTCGGCCCCACCGCAGACACACCTGCAAACCCATCTACCTTAGCTATATCTTCCCTTTCAAGCCAGCCTATTTACAAATTCTCTTCAACCCATCTTCTCTCATTCATTTATTTCTTTCTCCTCTCCCTGAGTCGCTCAAGGTGCTCACATAGGACTACGCAGGAGAATCCTACTTTGATCCTATGCATCTCTCACCATTTTATCTCTCTCCTCCATTCTCACACAAACTCAAGCTGTCTTCATTTGCTGTCTCCTCTTTCACTCCTCCCACTTATTTCTCATTGAACTGGAATCTGGTTCCACCTTCAACAATCTTCCAAGTTATCAAGAACACCCCCTTGGACATTGTGTTAGTCTGTTATTGAAAACTCTGCTGAGTTGACACAGTTGACACTACTTGACACTCTTAATACCTCGTCTTACATGACACTGCCCTCTCAGTGTTTTTCTCTTTTCTCACAAAGCTTCTTTCACTTTCTTTTTTGCTGTATCCTGTTGCTTTATTCATCACTTATAATTTGTCCCTCGCAATATTTGTTCTCTGCTCTCTCACTCTCAAATCACCCATCACTGATCTTATCCACCATCATGATTTTAACTAACATCAATTTACTTATGATTCCCAAATCCACATCTATATTGGAATCTTAATTCCAACATCTGGCCACTTGTACACACCTTCCTCTGGGCACGTCCATCCCCAGGCTGCACATGTCCTTCTCCTGGTTCCTAATATTCTGTGAATATTGCTATCAATTCACTGGTCATATTTTCTTCCAATTATGAATCTGTCCAGGTGCATATCCCATGCAAAAATTGGGAGCCACTTGAAGATACGGAATGTGTTTGTGTCTTCTTTATATTTGCCATATCTACTAGAGCACTTGCAATATACAGGTACTATTCAAACATATGAATTCATGATGAAATAGTGACAATTTTCTACAAGAATTTTCAAACCGCATATAGCACAGAACATTTTTTAAAAGTCTTTTTTTAAACATGAAAGCACAATATTTTAAATAGATTCGAATCTGACAATTGTAGCTCAAGCCAGTAGGGGCATGACCACAAGGCAGGAAGCTCCCATCCCTTTTATCTCCAGAGGAGTCCCCTTTCCTGGACTCTGAGGAGCAGCAGGAAAATCTTCGCTATATAGACATTTGTTTCACTTACTCTGTTAGCTTTGGTGCTCTTCAAAGAATCTGTTTAATGCACAAATGTTTATACGTTTTCATTAGACACATAAAAAACACACGGGTCATCAAAGTGAGAAATTTAGGTTAATTTTAATGACTATTAATGCACTGACAGTAGGTTGTACTGTTCAAAGCATTTTCACATCTATCATGCTATTTAATACCTACGAAATTTATTACAAAATTACTATATATGTGCCTGAATATTTTAAGCTATTTTCTATTAAAATATTGAGAAAATTGCAAAAAAGAAAACATTGAAATTGTTCCATACTGGTTTCTGGTCAACACGATACACTAAAAATTTACATTTTTAAATGTATTTTTCCTCTTTTTCCATGACACACACCATATTTAACACATTTAATTTATTCCTGTTCTTCTGTTTATCTTTACTAATGATATATAGATGACACTGTCTCTTTTGCTCCATTGACAAATTGTCCGTAATTTTAGAGCATCATGTTTACTTTCTGGTTACAAAAATACTGGGTATTATAAAAAATTAAAAAGAAAAAAATCACAAATAAGAAAATGAAAGTCACAAAAACGTCGCACTGAGGTAATCTCTATCACTGTTCTGAGGTATGTGTTTCCATTCATCTTCATGCACAAAGAATATAAACTTTATTTAATCTTTATAAATAAATATGCCTTATTTTTATGAAGTGGAATGATGGTGTGTCTCTTGCATTATAATCTGCTTTTTAATTTATCAGTATACTAAAAACAATGTTATGAACTATTTTTATGGAACATAATGAAAACAAATGGCTGCGGATATATTGCTTTTATACAGCAAACAATGCTTTATGAATGTTCTAATGCAGATGTCTTTGTTTAAACCTTTCCAGTGAATGTACATGTGCCATTTTGTACTCGTGTAGTTGAAGGTGTATTTGTCCAGATGTGCGAACATGTTCTCTGAGTTCTTGAATGCCACTTTCAGAATAGTCCTTACCATGCTGTGTTACATAAGCCTTTGCTAGTGAGAGCCCCTTGAAGAAAGAGGCTGTGTTTCTACTTTGGGCTTAATTTCTTCGTACATAGCTTGGCACATCATGACCATTATAAAATGTATACTGAAAAGACGTCTGGACCAATAGATGTAAACCAAATACTAAAATGACTGCAATAATAATAATAACAACAAGAACGGCTTTGCCACCCGTATATTTTTGCCGCATAGATACTTCTAAAACTCCAGGAAAAATTATAACTAGTATATATGAAGTGGTTGTAGTCTCGACCCGTGAGAGGAAATTTAAGATATACTTGAGCTTAATGATAAATTTTTCTGACTTTCTTGTCTTCAATCTCACCTAGAATCTAAAAAGAAACTTCTATTTTCCTTTCTGAGTTGCTATTTTTTCAATATATAGCATATATTCAACACTTTATTTAAAAAGTAGAATAAAACCATTATAATTTTTATTAGTTATCTAATGCCTTAATTACTGCAAATGTTTTCAGATAGGAGACTACACTTTCCAAAATAATGTGTCTTCCTCCAGCTTGGAAAAATACCACTGTTCTCTGAGTCATTCTGACTTAGCTTTCACATCATTTGTGATCAATGTGGGCCAACAAGTTCTTTTATTCAATGGAAATATTTTCATTGGCTAGTTCTCAGTATAGAATTAACATCATTTTATTTCAAAACTGATTTTCTTGGTATTGCACCAAGTAAAAAGAAATATAGCTTCTATACTCCTACCTCTTTTTCTACTTTTAAAGTCCAGCTCAAATTCCAGATCCTTCACAAAAAAATATCCCCCGATCATATTTATATCTCTCTTATTGTATGCTTTTGATGGTATTAATCTGTGCATTGGTTGGACATTTAGCATATGTCATTATATGTTATTATTTGTTTCATGGATAAACCTCTTGGAGTCCAAGATTTAATTTAACTGCCCGTACAGAAATGAGTTAATGTATCAGGCCAGAGGTGGCTTTCTTTAGAAGAGCCTGTTTCCAGATTTGGCCCTGGGCTGACATCTGGGAATTTGGCACTTGGCCCTTCTCCTCACTGATAAGAGTGGCTCACCACGCCTGGATGGTTTGTATTGATGAATGAATGAAAAACAACAGGATATATTGGAGTAGATGAGGAAGCCATTTGGTTTAAAACTAATTCAGCCTGACCTTGTTTTTCCAAAAGGACCTGATGTGGCCTGTTGAGCATACTTTGTGCATCTGCTTTAAATATTTACAATGTCCCAAATACAACAATGATGCCCTTAAAGATAAGGATGTAGCTTCCCCTCCATATAGGCATTTCTTTAAAGAGAAGCATCTCTTCCTGGAAACTAAGGATTGATTACCGACCTGCTGGGCTCACCTCGTGACCACTGACCTGCTGTGCCAGCAAAGTAATCTCGTGACTGTTGTAAAAGGGACATTCCTGTCATATGTGATGGGTGCTCTTTGTTCCAAGACAGCATGTAAGCACTCTGTGCACCCCACTTCTTTGGCATGCTTCCTTCCCTGGGCTGTAGTCCTCAGACCTGGCTCATAATAAACTCACCCCAAATTTTGATTTATAGATTGATTATGGATTATTTGCATCAACAGTATAAATGGCATGATTTATGGTGCATACCTGCTTTCCTCTGAGAGTCTGGAATTTAAGTACTTGGTAGGCAAAGGGGGCCTCAGTGAGCAGCTCCAAGAAAAAACTTGGATGCTGGGTCTCTACCGGGCTTCCTTGGGCAGAACCATTGTGTATACTGCTGTGTTATTACTGCTAGATGAAGACCATGCTCGAAAGTGCTCTTTCATAGGAGAGAGAGCACATAAGGAAGCATGTGCATAGATTTCTCCAAACTCTGTTCGTGTCTCCTTCCCTTGCTGATCCTGTGTTACGTCCCTTCACTGTAATCAACCTTAGCCATGAGCACAACTCTATGCTGAGTTCTGTGAATTGTTCTAGCAAATCTCCAAATATAGGAGTGGTCTTGGAGACCCCCAACACACCTCATCACAAGCCACTAGGTCAGTCTATTACTAACGGATGCTGTCAGAAGAGGTGAGACTCCTGGGTCAGAGATAAAGGATTTCATTACTAAAAGCATAGAAGACATAATGAGTACCATGCTAGTGTCAGTTCCTCTTGACCTGCAAGTTCCCCGGGGGTGATGCAGAGGGCTCAGGTGGGTGCTGCACACAGCGGGTCGGCACTGAGGCTGGCAGACACTCATCTTGGGGAATCCACTTCTTTTATAACCTTCCTGCCTTTTGTCCTGGAGGGAGATATAACCTCATCCTTCAAGGTTGCACACTGTACACAAACCCTGAGAAATGGCCTGTGTAAAGGGGGCTCAGGACCTCAAACCCTTGGAATACCCAGCAAGAACACATGGCATGCTCGGGGCCGTGAAAGATCACTGTGACCAATAATATTCCTGCATATTCCACAAGATTGTAAACAACTCGAAAACAGTGAACACGTGTCAGATTTCTTTCATGCCATCCACAGCAATTACACGGTGTTGAATGCTAAGTAAAAACTCAGTAGATTTTGTCTTGGTTTCCTGTGACTGCTATAACAAATTACCATGGATTGGATGGCTTAAAACAACAGAAATGCATTCTCTCTCACACTGCTGGAGGCCAGAAACCTGATATGGGCATCGCTGGGCCAAAATGAGGGTGTCCTCAGGTGCCAGCTCCCTCTGGAGGCTCAAGGGGAGAATTCATTCCTCGTCGCTTCCAGCTTCCGGCGGCTGCCAGCATCCCTTGTCATTATCCAGTCCCCACTCTGTGAAGACACTGCTTTCTCCTCTTTTATCTGTATGGTGAAACCTCCTTCTGTCCCCCTCTTCTAAGGATGCATTTAAGGATTGCCTTTAGGGTCCATCCAGATGATCCAGGATAATCTCCTCATCTCAAATTCCTTAATTTAATCACATCTGTACAGTCCTTTTTTTGGCCATGTAAGGCAACATTCACTGGTTCCAGGGGTTAGGATGTGGATATCTTTGGAGGGCCATAAGTTTTATTATAAAGATAATTACAATTGGATCATTAGAAAATAGAGAAAAAAATCATTTAGTTGTAGAGCTATTAATAGGAAGTAAATTCTTTTTCTCCCTCATTAATATGTTGTCAGAGGCACTTTTAAACCTAAATATATGTTTTGGGTAAAAAAGATAAATATAATGACTGAAATAGAAAGCAGAAGTACTCTTTCCACTTCTAATAAAATTTGCAATGTGCTCTTACAGAGACTTGAAGATAAAATCTCCTGGAACATAAAATATTTGTTCTTGTGGATGCACATAGAATTTGGAATGCTGGTGAAGATAGGCAAGATTGTTCCTTTTTCCTTATTACAAGTCAAAAAACAATAAGCAACACATTTTTCTAATACGTATTTTAAGAGAGCACTGCTGTGACAGATAGGAATATTCTAGAAGGAAAATAAAGGTTTGATTTGTAGACTTTTGGTGGTTCACAGCTTGTGGATTAGGGAATTTAACAAATACCAATCTTCTCAATACCTGTGTTTAGGAAGTAATACTTCTACTGTGTAGAAACTAAGGAATAAATGGCACCAAAAGTCGTGTTTATACCCTAAGTGAAAATCTGCTTCCCTCTCTTTCTAGAAACAAGACATACACATATAAGTGTTTTTAAATCCAACAGGCAGCTTCAAACACAAATTAGAGATAGCAGTTTAGTTTACCCTTGTTACTCTGATTTTTAAAATTTTCTATGTGGTTTTTCACACATTAGTTTAAAACAACTCTCTTAAGCTATTTCTGGCTCACTTCCATTTCCTAATTGGAAAGAAATAAGCTTTTCTATTTGATACTTCCTCTGCTGAGAAGTCAGAATTTAATCTCTTTAACTATAAACAAAAATTTAACTAAACTAGGTGTGGCGAGATCTTTGCAATTTAAGTGGTAGATGCTGGAGTGGACTGCTATGCTTCCTTCCTTCCGCAGAAATTTCCTTGGGATCAATGTGGTACAAGGAGGACTCAAGAACAGGTGTCTGTGAACTATGAACCCGGGGGCCAAATCTGGCTCCCCACCTGTTTTTGTAGGTAACACTTAATTGTAATTCAGACGTGCTCACACTTTACTCATCGTCTAAGCCTGCTTTGTTCTACAACAGCAGATTTGAGAAGTGGCCATAGACACAGTTTGACCTGCAGGAACTAAAACTGTTTACTGTCTTTCTCTTTTAGGGCAAGTTGGCTGATGTGTGCCTAGAAGAACGAGCAGATGTACATAAGTTTTTTAAATTAAATGTGAAGCAGACAAAGAAATGTGGAATGGCTGAAATATAGAATCAGATTTTAAAAGATGTTAAAAGGCTAGAATACTAGGTTAAAAATAACAAGGCTAAATTTAAAAGAAATCAATACAAAGTCAAGAATTCAGAATCCCAAATTTAACTGCACAAATAAAACAAGAGTTTGCTTGGTCCTTAACTTCATATAGGTAACAGCAAATATAGCAGGAGTCAATAAGATGTGGCTAACAAAACACATAGGATGATTTTACGAATTAATAGACATTTCTATATTAATAGACATTAATGTTTCTAGATTAATAAAACTATTAATAACTAACAGTTATTGAGCATGCAGCATGTCATATACTTTTTAAGACTAAATAGATACATATTTTCATGTATATGTGTATGTATGTGAATTAAATTAATCCCATGACAGGTAGATATTATATCCCAATCTCATATATTCCAAAACTGAAGTGCATAGAGTTCTTTGCCCAAGATCACACAACTGATAAGCTCTAGAGGCAGGATTTATACCCAAGTTGTCTATCACCAGAGCCCACACTCTTATCCCTGCGCCAGTTGGTTCGGGCTCCTATTACAAAAATATCAGACTGAGTGGCTTACACAACAAACATTGTTTCTCACAGTTCTGGAGGCTGAGAAGCCCAAGATCAAGATGCTGGCAGATCCGGTGGTTGCTGAGGAACTTCTTCCTGCCTTGTAGACAGTTGCCTTTTTGCTACATCCTCACATGGACGAGAGACCAAGCTCTAGTCTTTTTCTCTTCTTATAAAGATGCTAATTCCATCAGGGGGGTTCCATCTTCATGACCTCATCCAACCCTAATCACCTGCCAAAGGCCCTGCCTCCTAACACTACCCCATTGGAGGTTAGGGTTTCGACATATATGAATTTTGGGGGAACACAAACTTACAGTCCATAACACCCAGAGAACAAAATATTTAGAAAATCATAACTATATCCAAATATTTAAAAAGCTGTAATGTGTAAGAGAACACACATTTATTGAGTTGTTTCAGAAGTTAAATAACAATATGAACAAATAAAGACAAGAAGATAAAAGTTACAGTTTTGTCAAAATACAAAGAAAACTTTTAACAGTTAGAAGAACTATCACAAATGGAATGAGTTGCATTTCATTTCTCAACTCATGATGAGTGAATTTCTCCAGAAATTGCTAGATGATCATTTTTTAAGGAATGTTCTGGTGGAGATTTTCGTATAAGACAAAGAGTCCCAGATGTGCTCTAACTAAACCTACGATTTGATGTTGGAGAGAAGAAATCAGGGGAATGTGGACCTGCTCTGGCATCTTATTCTGGTAGCACTTTGCCAGGTAGGAAGATGGCTCGCCTGGAGCAGAATAGAGCCCAGAATTGGTTTAAGAGCACACTAAAGCACTCTTCGCGCTCACAGGGAGTTTTAGCAAGCACCCTAAAGCACAGTTGATGAATTGCTTTTTTTTGAGCCCTCTGAAATTTTTTCACTTAGGCTTAAACATGAGAGCTGCGGAAAGTTAAAAGGTTTTATTCCACAAAGTTCAAAGAGGCAAGGAAGCATTAGGAATGCAAGTGTCCCCATGACGTTCTATCAAGGTTACTCAATCTTCTCTGAGGGATTAAAGCATAATTCCTACTCTATGACCAATTTTGAGTCTCACTGCAAGACTTTCTGTGCTCCAGCATAGAGATAGATGTTTTAAAATGACTTTCCAACCTTTAGCTATTCATCAGACTAAGTACTAGACCAAAATATGAAATAAAATTTAAAGAGAGATGCTCATTATAAACTTAATTGAAGTGCAAAATTCTATCTTAAATGGTTAACTTTGACCCCTAAACAGCATAGTCGTCACAGAGATGCATGTTTAAAATATAGCAACAAGACTGTGTATAGCGTAAACGTTTAAGTACAGGCGTACAGGCCATAGTTTAATATCAATAAACTTGGTGGCTTATCTTAGTAATTTCATTTTTTAAAAGAATACATTTCCAGTCGTAACCACTTGCTCAGATACAGAATCATATGTACTACTTAGTAACTGTACCTTCCTAATTATTTTTAATTATACATAAAGATCCATTCTAAGGGTCTCTGTTCTTCTGGGAAATTAGTCCACATTGTAGCATCTCAGTGATAAGACACAGGGCCAAATTCCCATTGCTGAAGATGGCACCTTCACGAATAAGGCAAGTTCCCTCACGAGAGATGATTAACTTCCACGCGTGAGGAATACGACTTTGAATATGAGAAGATTTTGATAATACATAAGAAAGGTAAGATTAAAATGCAAAACTCCAGTCCAGCTAGAAACAAAACAGGGAAACACCAGAATGCAAACATCATGAGGAAGAAGACGACTTGGTTCCCCTTAATCCCCATTGTATCTTTGGTGCCTGTGGGAGCAGAGGACATTGGACAGGCCCCTCAGTAACCGCCGGAGTGGGTCCATAAGTGAATGAACAAAGCTACAGAAAATATCCTTTTGATTTCCTTCACCGAATTGCTCATTTAGAGAAATAAAGCAGAACTCAGAATTAACAGCACTGTGTAAGTGCTATTTTACAGGAGATAAAACCAAAATTACATATTAGGATATGTTACATTACAAAATAGGATATTAGAGGACATTTTCTCAAAAGAAACTAAAAAATTCCTTCCAACTTGAAATTCTACTAATTTATTGGCCTTACTTCTGGTCAGGTAAACTGATTTGATATTAGGAACACATGTGTAAAACCTTTGTGCCAGATTTTAGGAAATAATTTTAGAGACTTTCCTATGTTAGAATTTCCAAACTTACCTGCAGTAAAACAAAAACAAAAGAAAAGCGACTTTCTCCTTCTCCTTGGAAAACTGTGAACTTTTACCTTGTTGCCTATTTCTTCTAAAGCCAGCAGTATCAAATTATAACTTATTGCAGGAATAGTGGGTTTAAGACGTCCTTCAATGATACTGTTAAATTTTGGGGTTTCTGATGTAACACAGTACGGAATGATAAAAACCAGACAGTTGACTCCACGCTGAGCATGAGGCCATGTGTTCCAAACAGAGTAAAGTCATATTAATGAAATGTTCACTGAATCTAGCTGAGTTGTGTTTAGTGGCTATAAGGAGAACAGATTCGAACCAAAAGTTGGGAATACCCCCAATCCAGCGTGAAGGGATAACTGCTTTTCTCAGAATCAGAATGGAGCGGAAGTAAATAGTCACCAGCTGGGTATGAAAAAACTGATTGCCCATTAACAAAAAGGGAAAAGAACCCAACTGGTTTGGTGTGGAGCTGGCACTAGTTTCCTAACAGGCAAAGAAAAGGGAAGTAATCAGTAATAAAGTAACTGTATGTCAAATAAGCTGAAGAAATATAGGTACAGAAGACTGTGTCATCCCAGATATCCACCAGAGTCCAATTTGCATGAGCACGCCCTAGTCAAGATGATGTGAGGGTTGTTGCTCTGTTCATTCATTAGCTCATTCAGCACACGTTTATCTTTTTCTTTCGAAATGGATTAAATTTCACAAGAAGTTGTAAAAATAGTACAGAGAGTTCCCACAAAGATAATATCCTTTTTTTTTTCATTTTTTGAGGAAGATTGTCCTGAGCTAACATCCATTGCCAATCCTCCTCCTTTTGCTGAGGAAGATTGTCCCTGAGCTAACATCCATGTCTGTCTTCCTCTACTCTATATTTAGGACACCTACCACAGCATGGCTTGATGAGCAGTGCATAGGTCCCTGCCCGGGATCTGAACCAAAGAACCCCAGGCTGACAAAGCAGAATGCATAAACTTAACCCCCAAGCCACTGGGCCAGCCCCAATAACATCCTTTTCTAAAAATGACACTTACATAACCATAATACATAGTCATAAACAAGAAATTGACATCAGTAAAATACTACTAACTAAAATACATATACTATTCTGATTTCACTAGGTTTTACATACACTCCTTCTTTTCGGTCTGTAGGTAGTTCTACAAAAGTTTATCACACTTACAGATTAAACATCCTCAGAATCAGGACACAAGACTGTCCCAACACCACAAAGAAACTACCTTGTGTTAGTTACCCCTTAATAATCATACCTTTTCCACATCCTAAGCCCTGATATCCACTGATTTGTTCTCCATCCCCATAATTTTGTCACTTCAAGAACATTATATAAATGGAGTCTCATACTATGTGATTGGGATTTCTTTTTCAATCAGGACAATGCCCTTGAGATGCATTCAAAGTTGGTGCATGTACCAAAAGTGCCCTTGAGATCCATTCAAGTTGCTGCATGTACCAAAAGTTTATTTCTTTTTCTTGCTGAGCAGTATTACGCTGTATGGATGTGTAAAGGTTATCTATCCACTCAGTTGAAGGACATTTGGGTTATTCCCAAATTTCATGTTTTATAAACAAAGCAGCTGTGAACCTTCATTTCTTACAGAGTTATTCATCCTTAACTCTGTAAGAAACTGCCTACCAGCAATACGTCAACTTACAGCTGTCTACAACCTCACCATTCAACATATATTTATTGAGAACTAACTATACGCGAGACACAATACAAGCATCCAAAACTTGATGTAAACTGGACATAGCCTTGCCTTTTGTAACTAGTGAGTAGTAAGAGAGGCTGACAATCAAATTGAACAGCTTGTTCAATGAGAGCTATAGAAATGTCCCTCATTCTCAAGGTCATAATTAACATTATAGTCCCAAGATGTAATACAATCTATAGCAAATTATTTGAGTACAAACTTAAAATCGATACTAAATAAATAATGATTAGAAAGCACTGATTAAGTACAATTCCCACATTTTACAGATGATAAAGCCATAGATGGAGCAAGTGCTGTCTTCATCACGGCCATAAAACTAGACATGACAGAACTTCAGACTAGAACCTGGGTGTCTTGCTATTTTCATATTTTCCTACTATATTACAAGGCCACTGATGAACAATTTTTGCTATTTCATAAGTGTTACACTTAAAAATATTTCCATGCTTTAAGAAAATCTATATTATACAAACATGTCACTTTCCATTGCCAAGAAAAGGTTAGAATGGGTCAAAATAAAAATTAGCATCCACTACAATGAACTCAATTAAGAAAATAATGTGGCAACTTGAACATCTCCTTTGCAATAAAACCATTATTAAAATATCGAGTGTGAGTAGCAATTAAACAAATCAAATTATAGGTTTAGCACAAGCTTTTCTTTTCCTGGATGTGAGAAAGTAGAAATAGGAATTAAACATGCTCCATTAGTTGGCACTTTATGAAAACAAGGAGACTGTGACCCCCAAACTCACATCTATCTTTCACAGTTTTCAAATTCTAGTGTTGAATGAGCTATTTTACCTTTTTACTGACAGTCAGTTTCGATGTTTTCAGTGATTATTTGGTGGGTGTAAGAACTGCCTCCAACAGAAATCCATCCATGTTCTCAACAATTAGTGAAGGCAGAAATGAGACAGCTGTATTTCTCAGTTAAAAGTTATCGGTTGTTGTAACTGGATCATTGTTGGAAAACACTTGTATTGCCAGATTCTGACAATGGAAACACTATCAAGTTGTTTTTTTCTTTTTTCCTAAAGCCAGACAAATTGATATCACATATTTTATACAAAAAAATATGGGTGAGGAGGATGACTAGACCCAGAAAAAATTATACACTAAAAACTCCAAATCAAAACAATGTGGCACTAATACATGAAGAGACGAAGAGATCAATAGAATATACTAGAAAACGCAGAAATGAAACCAAGCATATGAAGACATGTAGTATACTAAGATGTTGGTATACAAACACCTGAGGCAGAAAGGATCGATTTTAACATCCCTGGCACAATTTGTTTGCCATTTGGGAAAATATTAGATTAATTCTATTATTTACACCACACACAAGAATTAACTCTATCTAAATGGATCAGAGATCTAAATGCAGAACGTGAACCTATCCAAGTAGCAGAAGAAAACATGAACGACGTTTTCTGTAACCTGGATCTGGAGAAAGGCTCTGTAAATGGAATTCAAAAGCGGATGCGATAAAAAAAATGATTGATAAATTGGTCCACACAGAAACAATTGTAAAAGACGTTTTCATGGCAAAATAAACCAAACAAAAACAACAACAAAAACACCATAAGCCAAGTCAACAAATAGATAACAAATTGGAAGAAAATATTCACAACATATATTCCATAGAAAGTGCAATATCCCAAAGATATAAAGAAGCTTTTAACATTAAGGAATTTCTAAAAATTCTTTAAAAAATAGCAAACAAGTCATACAAAAGATATAAAGATAGCCTTAAATATGAAAATATATTTAACCTCATATATAAAAAAGTTACATAAATTAAAACTACCTTTAGATACCATTCCTCACATGCCAACTTGGAAAAATTTAGAAACTTGACAATATGCCCTATTCATGAAGCTGTGGAAACACTTTTATATATTGTAGGTGAAATACAAAATGGTACCACCCCATGGAAGAATATTTGGCAATATTTAGTAGAACTACACACGCATTTGTCCTTAGCTTCAGCAATACAGAAATATATTTGCACATGAGTATTCATCTAGCATTATTTATAATTGAAAAATATTAAAAACTATGTAAATAACCAAGCATAAGAAATTGACTGAAATAACTATAACATATACATGTAATAGAATACTATGCAGCTATACAGAAGAATACAGGAGTCCATAAGTTGATATGGAGTGATTTCCAGACTATATTGTAAAATTTTTTTTTAAAGTAAATAGTAAAAAAGTCCAGAATATATATAGAGAGTTTGTTATTTCCACATAATACAGAAGGGGAAATAAGAAAACTTTCAAGTATTTGTGAATTTTGCAAGAAGAAATATAGCAAGGATATATAAAAGAACAGTGATATTGGTTATGTACAAGAGTGAAGGAGAAAGAGTAAAAAATATGAGTGAAAGTAACATTGCACTGAGTATAGTATTTTCTACAGCTTTAAATTTTGGAATCATATCAGTACTCTACATATTGAAACTAAAATTTTAGAAAGGATGGAAAAATAAAATCCTAAAACTGAATGCAAACAGACACAAATGAACCAACTGTATATCTAAAGATTGAAAACACCACTAAAGGAAAAAAATGAAACGAAATTAAACAAAATAAAAACACTAATCTAACTTTGTAATGCAGTTCTTTGATTATATATCTTCAGGCTAAAGAAGGAAAAAAAAGAGAACTCTGAACATATCCTGAGCTTATGTTAATAGGTCCTTTTTAAATTTTTTATGGGTTTAACAATTGCGACTATTTTGTATATACTGTAATATTGAGCAAACAAGTATATATGATTGATATTGTTAGGATTCATTTTGCTCCTTATGGAGGAAGGAAAATACAAATACATATGGATAGAGAAAGGCAAAATAAATCCTTTTTGGAATATCTGTGTGTCTATGTAGCTATCATTTATCTATCATCTCTCTCTCTCTCTCTCTCTCTCTATCTATCTATCATCTATCTATCCGTCTATCTCTTGCCCCCACTCCTGCCAGCTCTATCCTTGAAACAACATTCCATTAGCAATGAAGAGATGGAGCATCCAGAAAACTGGATCTTTTTTCTAAATACCATTCTCCACCAAAAGACAACAGGGATTCTTGGAGAAATAGCTAATTCCAGGGCTAAGGCAGAGAAGGTTAAGATGAACTTGAAATTTTTTTTGTGCCAGAAAATTAAAAAGTGATGTTAGCATGACAAAATGAGACAAGGATCAGCTTGAAGGAGGCTCCCTCTGGTCAAATCTGGAACAACTTGAACCTCTAAATGAGGACAGTAATGGATTATAATCTATTGAACAAAATAAGGACCCATAAATGCATTCTATCCATAAAATATGTAAACAGATACATTAAGGAGAATAGAAAAACTCTTCCTTATGGTAGAATTATCACTTATAAATATAAAAGGATAATAGAGTTAGAAAGTTATCATTTTGCACCATCACAGTAAAAATTGATGGAGGCGAGAAACAAATATTGGCAAATTTAGAGGGGAAAAATGTAGTGAAGAACAAGATATTTACATAGCCTCAAATTATCTCCCTCAAAATTACATATTAATTAGAAAAGGGAAAATAATAACTTTATAGTAAATAAGCCAGCCAAAATCTCAACCAAGTAATCAAAATCATCATTATCACTAAGAGGGAACAAACATCCTGGGAGCGTAGATATGACACCCTGAGAAGGACACAGCACGACTTAGGTAGTTTTCCAGCCCCAAAATGCATAACCTTAATCTAAATACAAGAAGATACCAGCAAAACCAATTTAAGGAAAATTCAAATAAAATAGCAGATCTAAATTATTAAAAACAAAACAGTCAATGTCCTGAAAGACAAAGAAAGGAAAAAGTTTGTTCTAGATTTAATCTCTCAAGATTAAAGGCAATGTAAGAGATATGTCAAGTAAATGCATATACAATCCTGGATATGATCCAGCAGTAGTAAAAGTAGCTATGAAAGATATTCTTGGGACAATTGAAGAAAATGGAATGGAATGTAGGTAAATACTATTATACCAATGTTGAATTTAATCATTTGACTATGATTTAAGAGAAGCTCCTTGTTTTTACAGAAATCACATCAATATATTAAGTGGTAAATAAAGCGTGACGTATACAATATCACTCAGGAAAAAATGAGATATAGAAAAATGATGAAGTAATTGGGACAAAATGTTAAAAATTGATGAACCTGGGTAAAGAGTATTTGACATGCCTGGTTATTTTTGATTTGATGATGGACATTTTGGATAAAAAATTATAATGACATTGAAATACGTTATTATTCTTTAAAGAAGGTTCGATTTTCTTTGAGAGATTTTCTTTGATACAGACAGTGTGTCAACTCCTCCCAGTGCTGATCTGTTGAGTGCTGATTTAAACCCTGTAGGACTATTTTACCTCAGTTTTGCTGTTACTTTTTGATTGTAGTCCTTACTCATAAAGTATGTTCCTTACACATAAGGTGTGAATTTCCTCCTAGAGTGTGGCTTTCTCAGGCTCTTTACAGAAGACCTGAAGTGTTTGAGGAGATGCTTCCACATTCCAGGGCTTGACCTTCAACTTTTGTCTCCCCAGGACTATGTGGCTCAGGAGATTTCTGCTCAGTTATTTTGTTTCTGGTTACTATTTATGCCTGGGCTTCTTTCCTTCCTTTCTTCCCCCCTCCCTCCCTCCATTTTTTTCCTTCTTTCCTTCTTTCTTTCTCTCCTTCTCTCTTTCTTTCTTTCTTCTCTCACCTGTCACATGCAAAGATTAGGAATCAACCAACAACCCGAGGGAGATTTGCCTGCAGATTTTTTTACTCACTATTGTGGTTCCTTCATTCCAAGCATTTTGCTTCTCAAGTCCCATCCAATTTGGCAGCTTTAAACCCCCACCATTGTCTTTCATCCCAGGGAGACAGTTACTTTTTTGCTTGGGTTCTGCTCCACTGTGCCGTGAATTGGAAACTGTATTTGAGGAAAAGTCTGGATGAATGTGAAATTTGTCTTATGTGCTTCCATTCTCTCAAAGGTTATAGATCCAAATCCTGCCTGACTTGGTTCCACTCCAAAGTTTTCAAACAGTTGTTTTACATATTTTGTCTAGCTTTTAGAAATTTTTTTTGGTGAGAGGATTTGTCTGAAACAAGTCACTTTGTTGTAGTCAGAACCAAAACTTCAAAAATCATTATTTGAGTTCACATTTATTATCCTTTTTTCAGAGACTCCCCCACAGTACAAAATTAGTAACCAGCAGAACTATAATTTAAATTCAGATCTTTTAGTGACACGTCCATTCATCTTTTAGTTAGACCTCAAGTGTTAAAAGTATTTATCATAAAAGTACTTTCAATGTGTAGAATCTACTGTGTATAAAACGCATTAGAATCTACCCTTTGTGTTAGGTTTGTTAAGCTTCATTTAAGCTGCATTTATGTGTGTGTTCATATATGTGTATATATATATATATTTTTTCTTTCAAGCACAGTAGAGCTCATCCTATGTAAAATCTATTTCCAAGCATCTTATCTTAAGGTGCTGCTATTTTTGTGAATAGGCGATTATTAGACATGACTGGTGCTCTCACTCACGAGAGGATCTAGGGCAGAAGAGAATTTAAACAGTTAACTCAATAATCAAAATTGCTGCACGAGTCAGTAACTCTAACGAAGAGCATTGTTTTCTTTCCTTTTTATATTTTATCCACTCGTGTAATAAATAATAGTCATAATAAAGCCATAAAAGTGATAATGATGATTTGGGTACTTGTGTAATTTCACACTTCCAGAAGGACTAAAGCATATCTCATCCATCCACGATCGGTTGTTTAAATTATATGTGTTAAAATGGCGCTTGGTGTTTTAAAAAAAGAAAATGTATTTTGGGAGAATTTCATTCTAAAAATAAATCTGCCTCAATTAGAAAGCTTGAGTCCTCATTTTCCTGCTCATTTAGCTTAATGAATGCCATTAGCATGGGCTGTTGATCATAATGGATAAGATATGAGTTGCTTTCTCTCTCCCTTATGTTTTCTACCCCAGGCAAAAAGTCCTCCACGCAGGTTGGGTTTTTGCAAGCTTAGACGTTCCTCATCACAGCATAAGGGTGATAAGAAAAAATCCGTGTGGACTTACCTTTGGTAAGAACGTGACCAGACTATTAGCTATGGAAATTCAAATATATTGAAGAATGTTGATGATAATGCTTAAGAGAAGAGTTTGGAGATTAAAAATATTTATGTAATATACTAAATTATATTTATAAGGTGACTATAACAATATAACATAGAGATTATCATTTACTCCGTCAAATTGATATAATATATACTACATGTGTATGTCCATATATGCATATGTGTGTGTGGGTGTATTTACATATGTATGTATAGCTACCAAGATATGATAACTTCAAAGCTTAACCCCTGCTATTCTCAGAAGGGATAAGTTCCCTTTAGGGAATAAAATAGTTTCTTCAGGGACAAGCTCTCTAATTCACTGATAAGGAAAACTGATAATTAATCTATGGAAATATGCCAGCAGAAGAGGGCGGGAGAATGCTGGCTGGATGACCGAAGTTAAAACACATGCACTTTTAAATGGCTTTCTTTTGAAATCTGTTTGTTTGAATAGTCTCTTCTAGATGAACAAACTTGTTGGTAGAAATTTCAGACCCGGAAGCTGATACTATAGTAACACAGGAAGGGTAAAAGACCAGCAAATCAAAGTGTATCTTTCCTAGAAAGTGTGGCTCAGAATTTTCGATATTCTATTTTTCTGATGCAGGGGAATACTTTAAAAGATGATTCAGAAGAACCCTAGGGAGAAAACGGGGGAAACTGTCAATCTGTTACCAATGCCAAGAAACCACGAGGGGTTTGTAAATAATCTCCTCCACCCATCACGTAGAATCAAAACAGAAAAGGAGACAAATGAGAAAATCATAAAAACAACGGCAGGAAGGCTTAAAACATGGATGTCAACAGTAAAGGTGAAGTCTGGGGAAGAGCGAATGAACAGAAGGGAGACGAAATAATGAAAATAGTAGGATACAGTAGAAAACAGTGTTTAAAGGAACGGGAAGAATAAAGTATAAAGGAATGAAAGGGGAGCAAGGAGAAAATTGCAGCATAAATGCAAAATTAGGGAAACAAGGAAGCTTAGACCGACTTGTATTCACGCCCACCGAAGCTTTTATGAGACTGGCAATAGCTGGATGCTGAAATATTTGTTGTCCTCTGAATGGCAGCGACAACCAGGATGGCTATTTTTCTCAAGTTCTGAAACAAATACTCCAGCTGGAGAGATCATTAAAGGCTTGCTGACTGTCATTTTGGATTTACTTGATCCTTTAGTAAACACAGTAGGGATACTCTGCCTAAATAAAAAAGTCACTCTCTCCTTGAGAACTGCCATTACAATCTACCTCCACAGCCCCTAGAGCCATTTTGTAGGGCATGGTAGATAATAGCACAAAACTCTAGAACCGTAGTGTCTGGCTTCAAATACAAGCCTTGCCACTTACTCCCTGTGTGATATTTGATAAGTGCTATAGACTGAATGTTTGCATCTCCCTAAAATTCTTTTGTTAAAACCTCAGCCTCAATGTGGGGGTATTAGGAGGGGGGGCCTTGGGGAGGCGATTAGGTCATGAGGGTGGAGCCCTCATAAATGAGATTAGTGGCCTCATAACAGGGACCCCAGAGAGCTTCTTTGCCCCTTCTGCCACGTGATGACACAGCAAGAAGTCGGCCATCTCTGAACCAGGAAATGGGCTCTCACCAGACACCAACTCTGCTGGTGACTTGATCTTGGATTTCCCAGCCTCCAGAAGTGTGAGAGATAAATTTCTATTGTTTATAAGCCACTCAGTCTGTAGTATTCTGTTATAGCATCCCAAACTGACGAAGACAATGGGTAATGATGGCTCTTATGCCTCATTTACTAAAAGGGAGCAATAAGACTATGTCATAAGGTTGTTATGAGGATCAAATGTGTTGAGTAAAATAAAGTGCAAGTCGCATGTATATACTAAGTGCTATATGCTTGTTAAAGGAGAAAGAAAAAGTGCGTGTGCCTTTAGAGCTATTTTCTCATTCCTTCAATAAATAATTATCAAGCATCTATTATTTGCCAGCCACTATTCTGGGCGCTTCAGATTCTTTAGTCAACAAAATACACAAAAATCCTTACTTTCTTAAAAAGAACATTCAATGAGATGTATTCTAATAAAAATATCCTAGGTGAAAGAACAATGGTAATATCTTGTTAGACTCTATTCTAACCTCTTTGGATATATTATCAGCCATGACAAGTAGGTCCTATCTCTATCCCCATTTCACAGATAAAGAAGTCGAGTTACAGAAATGTCACCGAAGATATCTAATACCTATATGCTTCTAAATACCGATCTTGTTTCCACTTTATCTACTTTTATTAATTTCTTATTTATGCACTTATTCTTTCATCTATTTATTCAATATACAGCTATTATTATTTTCTAGCAGATTCTGAGTTCAAAGTCAGAGGTTCTGACTCCAGAATCTCTGTTCTTAACTAATTTGTTTTGCTGCCTCAATTAACAATTTGATAAAGCTGAAAACAATTTTACCCATGTTGGGCTGATTACAGACTTTTAATTCCCATTCTATTTCCAGTCTATCTAGTGATAGATTTTGAAATACCTGAATATATTGATATCATTAACTAATTTTCTTCACTCTGTAACAAAACACGCCAACAGTCATAATACCAAGTCAACACAACTTTCTAAATATTTATTGAACACATTTTTCTTTCCAATTTCCAATCCTATTGCCTTAGCTCGCGTTCTCATTACTCTCAGGTCAAGGGACGTATGTTTACATTACATGAATTTCCTAACCAGTTTCACTCTCCCCATACTTTCTTCATAATCTTCCTCAAAAGCATATCATATCTCATATTTGCAACATTTAACAAACTCTTGTGCGTGTGTTGAATCCCAGACTCATTATATCTGTTAACCTTAAACAAATAGACAGCCAGTTATTTCTCCAGCAAAAATGGGCTTATTTAGGATTAACAAAGAGTGGCAATTCAAGATCTGCAATCATGGCAAGCCACATGAAATTTCTGAGCAACAAGGGGAGGAGAAACTCTTATGGAGGGGAAGAGGAAGTTGGGTGGGCTACTGTAAACAAAGATTGCATTGGAGGAATTGAGAGTTTAAAATATAGTGGCTTTTCATTGGTTGAGTCAATGTGGGGCTCCTGTGGGGATCTGCTATCATGGTAGGGCATGAGAGCTGCCCCTTCTGGCCTCCCCACTCCATTTTAAATGAGATTTCTGTTAATTAATTTTTATATTTTCCCCTTTTGATTGAGATCTTTCTTTGAAGGCATTGTTGATAAAAAATCAGGTTTTTCCAGTTTCATTGGCCTTTTGTTCCTCCATGCCAGGAAGGACCTTTCCTGGGTATCGTGTCCCACGTCACAGGGAAAGCGAACAGATTGGAAATCTATTGAGGTCACATTCGAGTAACAAGGAGGGTAGAAGAAAGAACTCTAAGGCACTTTTTTTTTCCCCTAAAGTCCATATGTTTTCAAGAGCACAGGCATTGGAGGTCATCTGAAGCATTATGTCATCATCAAAGGTTTGGCAGACAAACTTCCAACTAGCCTGGTCGAGACATCTGGGAAAACTGTCTCATCAGATGCCATCTGCTTCAATCCAGGAAATCTTTCCTTTTAAGTCACCAGATGATGTGCAGGTCCAGTCAGAGTCTGATACTTTCTTTAGATGTGTCATGTGAATGCAATTGTCTATTCCATACAGTTTTGTGGCACAAGGGTTAGTTAGCAGTACCTGATGGGGCCTTTCCAGCGAGGCTGAAGAGAGGTCCTTCTGGAGGTGTCTTTTCCAATAGACGAAATCTCCAGGTTGCAAGGTGCAATGCGTAAGGTCTTCATCTCCCTGGATCACACTGTGAAAAGATTGCTCTACCAAAGAATGGTTATTTTTAATAGAAGCAATTAAGTCTTTGCAATATTGGAGTCTATCTCCTTTTATCAGCTGTGGGTCAAAAGAGGCAGGAGACAAGTGCATTGGTCATCCTGTGACTGTCTCAAAGGTGAGAGTTTATGAGTTCCAGAGTGGGTGGATCTGAGATTCAGAAGGACCAATGGCAATGCTTTCGGCCAAGGTATTTGGAGGGTCTCCACAAATTTCACCAGTTGAGTCTTAATAATATCCTTAGTGTGTTTGACTAAATCAGAGGATTGAAGGTGGTACGTACAGCGAAAGTGTAAAACTGGTCAAACAGTGCAGACTTGTCAAAGTACCTGACCAGTAAAATGGATTTGTCAATCACTATGAAGTTTGCGAAGAGTTCCCCCAGGTAGGGACAATCTTTTCCAAAAGGACTTTAGTCACAGAAGAGGCAGTAGCCTGTCTGTAAAGGAAGGCTTCTGTCCCATGAGAAAACAAACATACCACGACCAAAACATATTTATATCCACAAGGCAGAGACGGTTGTTTGATGTCAATGTGCCAAACTTTGAATCACCCACTAGACGTTTAACATGTCCAGGATCAGTACAAACAGGCTTCCCTGGGTTGTATTTTGGGCAAGGGGGACAAGTGAGGTAGACAATTTTTACAGCCTTGTTAATATTTCCCCACTAGTATCGATTCACAAATGCTATTATTTTGTCTGTAGACCAATGGTTAAATGCATGCACAGTGGTTAAGAATGGGAATTTTAGAGTCTCAGGTAGGACTGGGCTGTTATTTGGTCTGGACCAGGGCTTTCGCTTTTTATCAACCCAACAATTGTTGAATTTCCACTCTTGTTTTCCTCTTTCTGATGTCAATTGTTGGACTTCTCTAGCCAGTTTTTCTTTGGGAAAATATCCCTTTTGGACCATGGCAGAGTTTTGGCTGCTGTTGCTGCCTTAAAGGTCAGAATTCCTTGTGGAAGGGTCAGAGAGGTGCTTTCTCTTAGCTTTCAGAGAGTCAAATTTAGGATGGCTGGGTTCTTAATAATAGCTAATGCAGTAGGGTAAAGTATTGCATCCAATAATCCCTGAGCATAGGGGCCATTTTTAATTTTATTTCCACTGGAAGTAAGGAAGCCAGGTTACATCCACAATATTCCAAAATCATGAGCTACTCCAAAAGCATCTTTATAATCAGTACAAATGTTGGCAGTTTTGCCCTTGGCTGAAGTACAAGCCCATGTAAGAGAGTATAATTCAGCCTGTTGGGCCAAAGTAGCCATAGATAAAGGTGCTGCCCCAACAATATCAAAGGAGTTGCAATAACATACCTAGCACTGTGTTCGCCATTGTCACCTTATATATATTCATCCTATTGGTTCTATTTCTAATACCTATATGTTTCTAAGTACCTATCTTTCCTTCAATTCACCTACTTTTAGTTATTATTTATTTCTTCTCCTATTCATTCATCCATATATACAACAAGTCTCCCGAGATTATGGAGAAGATCAATGATTTGCTGTCTGCAGGCTTGAGACCCAGAAAAGCTGATAGGATCATTTTAAGGTCTCAGAACAGGAAAGCTGGTGATGCAGATTCCAGTCCCACTCTGGAGGCTTAAGAACCAGGAGAAGGTCAATGGTCCAGCTCAACGGTCAGGTGGAGAGCTGGGAATTCTCCCCTTCTCCACCCTCTTTTCTACTCTGGCTCCCAGTGGATTGGATGATGCCCACCACACTGGGGAGGGCAATATGCTTTACTCAGTTTAACATTTCAAACGCTAACCTCTTCCAGAAACCCTTCACAGGTACCCCTAGAAATAATATAATGTTTAACCAGATCTCTGGGCATCGTGTGATTCAGTCAAGTTGACTCATAAAATGAACTATCACATCACCTCTTCAGAAAATCTTTCTTGCTCAGCCCCTCTACACGTCCCCCAACCAAGAGTTAGTTCTTCCTTCTCTCGTCAGCAACTTGCATTTTTTTCCACTTTGTCCTAAATTAGCATGTCTCCCCTATAGACTGAAGTCTTATAGGACAAGTTTTTTCTCTTATTCATTATTCTATCCTTAGGCTTAGCACAATTACTTGCCATAGCCTAGTTGTTCAATAAATGCTTGGTAAATTAAATTAAATAATGTCAAGTCGAGCATTGAGGAAAATCAACGCCCTATTATGCAACAGTTCCATTAGCCATTTGCTCCTCTTTACTTCTTTGATCATTACTGATAATAAAGAGTAAGTTGGTGTCAAAAAAAAAAAAAAATGCACTTCTTTTCCTGTCAAGGGATTTAATTGGTTTGTTTTCTCAGGTTGACATCATAACAAATGGGTATTTGGTGGATCTTCCCATCTGGCAGTTTTCAGACAACGAAATTAGAAGAGAAACTGTACTAACTGACTTCTCATCACCTTTGTCTGTCTCACGTTGATTTGAAAAACTCAATAACCAGAGCCAGTTTATGGCAGAAATAACTCGTGGGAAAGTATGTGCGATGCTAAGTATTGTCGTCTCTAGGACTTTCCATCTGTGAAGAGCCCAACCAGGAAAGTCACTCTGATATTTCATCATCAGAGGGTTCTGAATGCAAAGAGCTGGTTATACAGGTCATGAAAAAGCTGAGACACAAAGCAGGAAATCTGCAAGATGGCTCAGAGATCAGGAAACAGAAACCCATTACCACAGGCAGAGGGGCAAAGGGAAAAGGTAGTCCCACCAGAGTTCAGGGATCAGAACCAGCTGGGGAGCTGGAACCGTGAGGGCTTTTCTGGAGGCAGATAGAAGCTTGGAAGAACAGTCTTTCCTGAAGACACTGCTTAGACAGCGAGGGGGGCACATATCCTGGATTCCCCTTCTCACTCAGTGTCCACTCTCCTGCCATTGACCAAACCCAGATGCAAACCAGCAAACCTGGAGCCTGAGAAACACAGCCTGCAATAATTATATTTCCTGTGATCCGCGGCAGAGAATAGGAACTTTGAGAAATGGATCTGGGCGCAAAGCTACCCTGAAATGTGATTGTCTAAGGGACAGGATTCCATTTGTGTCTTAAACTTTAAAACTCAGATCATAGGTTGTTTCTTTTGGGGTAACTACTTGGTTTTAGGGACTGTTAGTAAACAGAATATATAACTTGAAAGTTCTTCAGGATTTGAAATTTATCACCATCTTTTATGATAGAGTCATACATGAATCTGACCAAAAAAGATGAAGATATATTTTTTTTTCAGGAAACTGTGGTGATCTGAGACAGCATTAGCCTGTATTCTTTGATCTGACTGATTAATTGACACTTCAGAAACTGATTCTATATAGCAGAGGTGATTTCACTAGGAGGAAGGTTGGCAATGACTTGTCTAAGCAGTGGGGAAAAGGGTAGAGGAAGGAAAGATCTCAACAATAGTAGCAAGAAGGAAAGCATTGTGATGTTGGCGCCTTGGGCAGAAACCTAGGAGGTAGCAGTGCTTGAAGGTTAGCAAGAGAAGGACAAAAAGGGAAATGGGGACCACTGGAAGCCATCTCATCTTCTTCCAAGGGAGGTCCAGAGCTGTTCCTGGGTGATTCTCCGACGTGGTTTCTGTCTGGCTTTGTAGCAGGTTTAGTTTCTCCTTAGGAAGGAAAACACAGCAACAAAGGGTTGAGCGAAAACTGGAGTGCTTACGTTGAAGCTGTGCACGCATAACGAAATGCAGATTCTGTTTATTCGGTTTGGGGCAGAGAGTGCTGGTGGAGACCGAACAAGGTCAGGAATCTTCTCCAAGTAAACTTTGGACCTGGCTGCAAACTCTGCTTTTCATTTCCTTGCACACATAATGCCAAGTCTACACTGATATATTTTTCCTCATTTGAATCAAAAAGGCTACTTTTTTATTCCATCTTTCATATTATCTCATATATGTTACTCTTTTTTCTAAAAATACAAATAAATTCAACATGTTTGTCAAACATCTTCATTAATCATTAATGTCCTGATGCAACGTAATACAGAAAGCCTGGGTTTCTTTTTTAAGGAATAGTAAAAGTGACATTTAAAAAGTGTTTCCTAACTAAACTTTTATGGATTTTCTTCTATTTATACCTTCATCTGGGTAAATTTAACTTAAAATTTAGGCATGGTAAGAATGGAAAATCCATTTTTTAATATGTAGCATCTTGATTATGAAAATAAAAGTTTAATGGGTACATATTCATGTTCTTATTAATGGAAGTACATGGATATAGGAATGGATAAATCAAACCAACAAAATTCTGGAAAACGTAATATAAATGTCATCCTGCTTTGGCTGGTGAGTAGCACTGTGAAGAGGGTTTCTTGTCACGGTTGTTGCTGTTGTTGAGGGTCTGAGAAGCAGTGATCTGGAATGGATGATACCTGTGAGATTTTACATGTTTCAAAATATCTTCTCAATCCTCCTTAAATTGTAGAAATCTTGGAATAAATAGGATTCTCTTTTAAAACGTAAATACCATACGTGAATATGAAGTCCTTTTGTCATTTACACATCATGTAACAATTATTTTAAGATAAGGTCTTTGGGTTGAACGATTGTAACTTTATTTAGAAGCCTCAAGCAATATAGGATTTGTTAAAGGGGTATCCACAAAGAGAAACTCAGAAAATGAACAACTGGGACATAGGAAGAGGAATTCGAGTGAAGATACCCCTACGGGTGAATGGATAATTATTCTAGCACACTTTCTTAGTTTTATTCTTTTTCTACCCTCCATTACTACTAATCATTTGTCTTATTTCTATTTTTCTATATTTCTTTCTATTTTTCTCTATATTTCAAAGGTTTATCTATCAGAGTCGCTGCTTCCTAACCTTATTCATATTTGGGGTTTCCTGATGAACTTGGGTCCAATGACCTCACGATCCTTCTCTCATCCTTTCAGCTTCAACAATTTCTATGTGGGCCATTCTCTTGCTGTACTCTTAGACAAAAATGAATCCATATAGTTAATCGTTTCTCTCCAGGCCCCTTGGGCCACTTCCCAGGCTGTGGATTGCCTGCTCTTGGGTTAGATCCATCCATGATCCAATCAGTGTGGTCAGAAACCAAGCATCCCAAAGTGAGAGAAAGTCACCCAAACAAACTAGGTTTTATAGCAGTTTTGGTGGTGGTTGCAGGGGTTGGGTGGTGGTTAAATAACAGTGTGGTTCTTTAGCAACATGTTCCCTCAGCCCCAGCTTGTTCCAAATTCAGTCATGGAAGAAAGAGAAATCGCCTTTTGCTTCAAAAACTTCAATATCATATATTTTAGCAAAGAAAAATATCTCTAATCTTGCAAATGGGGAAAGTGAGGGCCAGAGAGATTAAGTGGCATGTGCCCTGTTATATAATTAGTTACTGGGACAGCTGCGAGTAACACCTAGGAGTTCTGTTTCTTGTAGCATAATAAGCTAATTCCAATTCTTTTTTCATTTGAGACTGAAGAAGAGCAGAAAAACACTTGTTTGCTGGTGAACGAGCACCTCCTGCACTGAGCCTGTTCGATGCAACTCTGCAGGTTGTGCCCGACCAGAGCCTTGGGGCAGGCAGGAACGAACAGACTTGCAGCTTCTGAACAGCTTGTAACCAGTTTGGTTTTCAAGGTACTGACACCCACGAAGCAGGTTTCTTGCTGAAGGCTTTGTTTTCTTTTTGGATATAGACTATGAAAACAAAGCTAGGAAATTCAGCTGGAGTCAAAGAATACTAGCCACTTTCTTTATCTAAGACACACTGAATAACCCAGATTCTATTTCTGAGTTATCGTCACGCCAAAGATACCACTACTTAGAAAGGAACTCACATATTTCAAGGAGTGAGAAAACTATACAGAGATGGTAAGGACTTTTTTTCTGAAAACAGTCTTTGGATTTCAAAAAGTAATTAAACATAATGATAAGTGAGAACGGCTTGATCAAAGCTGTTGATGGTGAACTGAGAGAAGCGAGGAGCAGGGAAAAAGCCAGATGGAGTATGTTCTGTCTTTTCCCACCCCTTCATACATGACCTAAGATGACGGATGGATTAGAATGGATAAATTCGAGATATTTGTCATTATGGATTCAGGTGACTCTTGATGGATGAAATTTAGTAAGAGGAGAGCAGGACATTTTCATGAACTATTTAATGTAGAAAAAAGGCAGATGATAAGAAAATAAATCAATGGAAGAAATGAAAGAAGGAAAGGAGGGGTAAAGAGAAGAGGAAGGGAAAGAAGGTAGGCAAAATTTTGTTTCAGAAAGTTTCAAGAAATAGGTAACAGGTGGCGATGTTGGCCAAGTGTAACTTGGACACTGTGGCGCAGTGGCTTTCAAGCATCCTTTGTGTATAGGAAACATTCCAAGACAATTATAATTGAAGCAAACGTATAGAAAATGTGTATGTTATTTGGTACTTATCAGCATACGTCCTATTCAATGTATGATATTACATTTAGAATTAGTTACGTTCTTGATTCTCTTTGAGAAGGAGGAAAAGAAATACAAGGGGAGAGAGTGTTACTGATAACACATTTCAAAAGAAAATGGTAACTACCTAGTTCAGTCATGTTTCTGTTGACTACCATTTATAATGTCATGTTAAAATACTATGGAGTAGACATACTCCATAGGAAGAAAGATGATGTTATGATGCTAGGTACCAGCTCTCTGTGACAAGGCGCATTCTTTCCTAAGTGAGTTTGAAGCAAATGGAACATTGCAAAGGTTCTCTAGTTACGCTTCTTGTATTAGAAGTGGGACAGAAGCTCTGTGGCCAGAGAACCCAAATTACAGCTTTAATCGATTTAGATATTTTGAATCTGGGTCCTAAGAAATCTCCCACACACAGACTTCAAAATGGGTCCCCCAATAGAGAGTATGCATCTGAATATGACACAAATAACTGAGGTATTTAACAACAATAAAAACTTAAGGAATCTCTTGACTGACTGCTGGATAATTTTATTCTTAGCATCATTTTCCTCAGAATTTTTTCTGTGCATTATGGAAAGGAGCCAAAGCTCTAAACCAGAAGAATTAATTGTTCACCATTGAAAATGAAATCTCTATTCCACCAGGGCTGACAATCAGAACAAAAGAACACAAGCCATTCGTCCAAATGTTGATAAAAAATAAGTTACTCTTGTTTGGAATAATGTTTTCAAACACACTAAAGTTTGCCCTTTAGTTTATATGTTACTCATAAAACAAAAATTAATTCTTTGCTATTTCTTTTATTAATAAAAGTAAAACAAATTTAAAAGACTGGTAATTGGGGCAATTTAATAAATAGTGATGAAATAATTTGTTCTTCACTGTAGTTACATGCTTGCCAATACTTAAACATATTTCATAATTATTTTTATAAATGATGGAATCAATAGCATAGAAATTCACTCACATTCAACTCAGTTGTGTTGTCTTCCTAAATTTGACTACGATGTTTCTGTCCTCATTTAACTGTTAACTACTGTTCTCTTCCTTCTACCTTTTCTCTTGTTCTTTTCCCTTCTTCTCCCGCTCTTCCCCTCCTCAACTTTTAGATTCTAATGGCTTTGCACATATAAGTTAGCACATTGCAAACACTCATAAATCGTTCACTACTATTCTCTCTGATAGCAGATCTTGACATTTTTAGTAGAATTAAGACAAGAAGAGAAAAATAATGTTATTATGAAATAGCATCATTAGTAAATCTATTTTCTTGCTTGTCTTGATTCATGCGGCTTCAAGTCAAACTCCAACTTTTGGAAGCATTTTTGAATCAGAAAGTAAAATTTTACTGCTGTGTGAACAATCCGTCTGTAGATAATTTTAAAACACATCAAGGGTTAATATTGCAAAAGTAGATCATCTCAGTCATTTATAATTATTTATCAGTGTTTTCAACATGATTGCATTTCAAAATTTTGAAAGCTTACTTGGAAACCACACAAAATTCTGTATTTTCATTGTCTCAGGTTGAGGGAATGAACAAGATGGCTTTGTGAGTAAAAGGGTTAAGCATTCCGCATAAGCCTTGAATAGACTTCAAGTTTTTGTTTTTTGTGTATAAATTATCAAACGCTCCTTTTCAAATGGACTGTGTGTTTGCCCTTTTAAATTTACGATGGATGCTGTACAATTAACATGATCATGACAGCTGACATGTGAAAGCAACGTGCTCACAAAAAGTAACCTCGACAAAATAACCCTGGCATTTTTCAAGTGCAGGAGCAGAAAATTTTCTCTCTCAGCATCTGAACCTTTTTTTTTTTCGGTCTTTACTCACACAAATTTGTTTTTACTATTAAACAGATTTCTTTTTTCTGATTCAAGGTCCACACAATTATATTATTCTGAATAAATTTTTGTTTTCCTTTCTCTATGAGAATAAGTTACAATAACTACATTAAAAACAAATTCAGCAAACAGTACTTGGTTTACTTATTCTAGTTCATTTTATGCACCTTTAATTCAGGACTGGTGTTATCTTTAAAAGTCAATGTTTTATTGGACTAACAAATGAGATAAATAGTTCTGTGTCAGCACAGGCGTTATTGACTTTTATTCCATATGTGTCGGGAGACTTTCATAAATAGATTTTATTAAATGTCCTTCTGTATTTACGAGTGCACATTATTATTATACTTTATTTATTTGGTTTTGGTTAGTATCTCTACCACAGAGAGCATACTAGGATTTTGCATTTTAGCTTTGTTTTCTCTAAATAATTGTTGGCATTTCATGCCTTTCCTTTTAAACTCTAAAAGTTAATACCACCAATTAGAATTTGAAGTAAAAGAACTGAATGACCCTAGATGTTTTTTTCTGACTTTTTAATAACAGCAATAATAATTATGCAATAATTGTTCGTAGTTTATGCATATTTATATTTCTGGACAAAGATGCTTAGATTCTAATTTCTTCAAATATTTCTAGTCTATATTCAGGAAAGTCATACAACATACTGTTCGTGAGTGGAAAGAAATAGGAAGCACGCCTTGGAAGTCAGTGACAGCGAAAGCGTGGACAAATCTCAAACGTGGAGGTATGCCTTCAGGGTTCCAACTCCAGCTTTCTTATTACCTATTATCTAGCTGGTAAACTTGGCCCATTTATGGGGCTAATTTGAACAAATATTCTAATCTTGTACTTTTTATGCAATTGCTCTGATGATGATTTTAAATAATTTTTCTAAGAAGGCTTTGTTCAGTTAAAAGAACTATGCAACTATAAAATTATTATTATTATCTATATTATTAAGTGGCATAAAGACGTAAGGTAAGGTAGAAATAAGAATAGCAAAATACGGGGCCAGCCAGCGGTGTAGTGGTTGAGTTCACGCGCTCTGCTTTGGCCGCCAGGTTCACCAGTTTGGATCCCAGGCCTGGACTTACACACCACTCATCAAGTCACGCTGTGGCTGCATCCCACATACAAAAAATAGAGGAGGATTGGCACAGATGTTAGCTCAGGGCCAATCTTCCTCAACAACAACAACAACAAAAAGCAAAATATAGCCAAGAAAGTTAAATGCCATAGAGAACACTCAAGAAAAAAAATGAGTCACTTGTTTTTGAGGACTAAGAGGTATCCTTGACACTATTAGGATGCAAACCAAAATAATGATGAAGAATATGGGCCGTTTTAATACAAGTATAGTCGCAAGTTAAGAATGTCTTTTTTATCCTGTTAAATAACTGTCCAGGTAAACTAACCTTTAAAAAACCCATTATGTTGTGCGGATTTTGCTGCATGGACAGGAAAGAATTTCCATGGAAATACTTTTCCTTCCAGAAAGTAAATGGAAATTTCCCAAAGTTCCAGCAATTTCAGGAAGTTCAGGTGGAGCTCATCTTTCCCCACCTATCGATGGCAGCCATCATGTGTAAGCCCTCAGGTAAAGTGTAGCCATCTTTTCAAACTTTTGTGAAAAAGTATAAGACCTTAGTCGCAATCTCTACAATTAATTTCAGATGGGTCTGCAAATAGAACTCACAAGGTTTTCTATCTTTTTTATGTGGACAAATGTACAGATGTTAGGCAATGTTTAAAAAATCTGCCTGCTGCTCTGTGGCAGTTAGGCTCCTAAACATTTTCCAGACCATAAGGTTTTTGATGGTCTGTTTTTGGAGCTTCTAGTCAAACCATGTTATATTCTTACGCCTCGACATGTGTTTTTAAATTTAACAAAGAGAGAATCTAAACTTCCAAGAAGAAAAACCATCCATATAGGATGAACAGACAAAAGCAGAACTTTTGAGAGTACCCCAGTGGCATCTCCACTGTAAAAGCGCTTGCCAGCTGTGCTAAGGCAATTTTTCTGCACTGAGTAGCTACCGTTTCATGGGAGGAATATGTGTTACAAGCTTCGGGACCTACGGGTGGGTAGTAACACTGATTAATTTACCAGTTCTCATTCTCTGCATGTTGCTAGAAACTGCTTTCTTGTTCCCCATTCCCGTAAACACTTAATATTAAGAATTACAGTGTTTCATTGTGGAAATAAGGAGAAACTGGCCTTGGGCCACATTTGTAAATCTACATTCAAGTACGCCATCAATCAAATCTTACCCCAGTGCCAGGGAGCAGCTGGGCGTTACAGATGCTCAAAAGTCGCTCATCTTCTTTCCACCAAAGCAGATCTAGGGAAAAATATTTAAAACAGAACAAAAGAATAAAACAGAAGAAACATTTTATATTAGGACCCCACTTTCTTTCTCTACCAACTAAAAATTCTTGTTGTTGACCGATCTACGAGTCTGTGGTATTTACAGATTGACTATTATTTGTACACTTTTCAGCATATTCAGAGTTCTGTTTCTCGACACGTTTCCATTTCGTTGCTTTTTCATTTTGTCTACATATTCGCATGGCTAACCACGGGATGGCTGTTACTCTGAAACTACTCTACAGCACAACTATGTTGCTTTTTGCTTTGGTGAATGTTTTTTGCTTGAATGGGTTAGAATATTTACAGCACTGGTTTTAATGTACTAGCTTGACATGAAGTGACACTAAAATGATATCCCTAGGGTCTTGTATTCATTCAACCAGCTTAAATAAAATTCTTCCTCTTAAGACGATGAAAACGTAGATATCTACAATATTCTGTGAAGCTTACTTCAAACCATTTAAACACTTTAGGCAACATTCTTTTACCTATTAATTAACATATGTAAGTATTTTTTAACATCATTTTTAGGTTCAGGAAAAATGGTAAATATTTTCATTTTTCTTTCTAAAATAATTTTTAGCTAGGTATTACATTTTACATAGTAGTATTACACATTTTTACACATAACTACATTATGGTTTGCCTTTGCCTAAAGCCTTACGTAATATTTATATCGGATACAGCAGAATTGACTAAGACTATATATATGTATAGTCTTACATGCACAAATACTGAAAATGAACAGATGGTAAAATATTTATACATAGTTGAACTAGATTATTAACAAATCACATATAGCCACCCTCGTTTTTAAATAATTATTAATTTCCCAGATATGAAAGAGTGGGGTGGGGGGAAGACCATGATAGTCAAAGAAAAGATTTCATGGTGAAATATTCCACAATTATACTTGTTATTTTGACTTCCTAGCATTTTGGGTCACTAGCTTTCTCTCCACCAGCCCAATTCATTAGATGGCCAAGGATTCCTATAATGGTTTCACAAATTATGCATAGATATGTGAGAAGCTGGTGACATGAATTGAGAAGAAAAAGAAAGCATCATTCTTAGGAGTGTTTTTAAAGTTAATGCCCTTCACTGTGAATAGATTTTAAACCTAGAGACCAGAGAATTTATTATAGAGAACACAAATATAATGCTCATCAATCTGCTTAGAGACATAACTATTCAGACAAGGTCTTCTGCCCACTTGAGTCTACCCAAATTTCACACACGGTTTTTTTTCCGTATTTTGTTTTTAATGAAGCAACATTGCTGGCAAGTCCTTTGTCTGATTTTCTAATGTGTACAAAAGCCTGCTATTGGAATGGCAGACTCACCAGCCGGAAGCTGGCTCCGAACATGTCAGAGACTTTGGCACGAGCAGAGTTCAGGTGCCATCGGACGCCCCTGCCAGGGGGACAGAAGCCAGCCCAGAGCTGGAGTCAGGACCAGGCACCGCATCAGAGTCATGCAGCACCGTGAGCATTGATCGCTGCAGACACAGGTTTCAGACACCGTCACAGACAGCAGCCTGTCCCAGCAGGTGTGGCAGGTGTTGGTGCGTGTCTGGCAGTCGGAAACATGAAGCAAGTGGTGAATCAATGGGGATCTGTGCTTTCTGTGTCCTTTCCATAAACTCTGAGAATCATAGGAGATGAAATGCAGAATCATAGGAGTTTGTGAACACCCTACAATGGATCAAATGATACATGACAACAAAAATTGCTCCCAGATAAAGAAAAATGAAACATTTTTATAATACCACAGCTTACTTCTGATTTTCTGTGCACTCTGATTTTACGCTTGAAACTTCTATGCTTAAATTTTGATTTCTTTCCTTTCTTGGTACTTTAAAAGCTGTATTACGGTTTCACTCATGGCTATTGTGTTATTATGTGTATTCTGAAGGGAGATTAAAAAATTAGCATTTCAGTCATGCAATTTGGCTCTTTTCTTTATAGGTTTTTTTTTTTTGCTGAGGAAGATTTGCCCTGTGCCAATCTTCCCCTATTTTTCAGTATGTGGGCTGCCAGCATAACATGACAGCTAACAGAGCAGTGTAGGTCTGCACCCTGGAACCGAACCTGGGCTGCCAAAGCAGAGCACGCTGACCTTAACCACTAGGCCCCCAGGGCTGGCCCTCATTATAGATTTTGATTTTAGGATATTCTAACATATGCATTACTTTTAAAAGACGCTTTATTTTCAATGGAGAGTTTTTAAACTAACATTAAAGACTTAAAATGGAATGTCAGACCCCAAGCCAGTTTACAATTGTACTTGTACATTAACACCTGAAGCAATTTGCATC
Organism: Equus quagga; assembly: GCF_021613505.1. Classification (NCBI taxonomy): domain Eukaryota; kingdom Metazoa; phylum Chordata; class Mammalia; order Perissodactyla; family Equidae; genus Equus; species Equus quagga. The sequence continues at coordinate 27,245,386 of NC_060274.1, forward strand.
TCATCATGTCAGATGGTAACCTTTCAAAGTCTGCATTGCATGAAGGGTCCACCAGGAACTCACCACGGCAACAAGGTGGGGAAGTCCATTTTACAGGAAACCTCAGAAACTGAAGCTGCCTTCAGACAACAGCCTTTCTCCATGTCAGCAACCAAATTCATTTGAAAATGATTTAAGATAAACTCACCACACCTCCAATTTTGTTTCTTAGGGTACCATTTGTATAAAAGTTCAACTTTCAAACTATAACATTCTCCTAACAACAATTTAGTTTTTAATCTGAACTACCAGGTGTGCAGTGTTTCTGGATGGGTTTTTCGTGTCATTCTCTACAGCAGTTATTAAATAGCTCTGAGCAACACATGGCAGAATAAGATCATCTACACAAAGGACACTTATATCTAAAAAAAAAAATGAGACCTGAGTTATTCCAGACCGAGGAAAGCTTTAAGTGAAAAATCTAAAAATAAAACTAACTAGTGAGATAGTGGGGCTTCATCTTATAAAAAAACAAATGTATCTAGAAAATGACCCATTTTCATAATCAAATGTAAATATGTGTTCTTCAGCAAAAACAGTATAAAATTATATTTAACTGTATGTTACAATTTTCTAATAAAATGTAAGTAAAATGAATGCTATTCAATAGTTATAAAAGATATCTGGGTTTATTTGAATGTTTGCTTCAAAAGCAGTCAGAAGGGAACATAAGTACTGCTTAATAAGAAGAAAACAAGTGTCAAAAATCCTCATTTTTATAACAGGCTACAATCTAATTTTCTTTTATGTTGTGATTGTTCCCTATCACTTTGTGAAAACTACAAATATTTGAGGGTTTTTTCTTTTTTTTTAATTGAGCCAGAGCTAGCTGTGATATTTGGCTCTGACTTTTTTTTTTTTTTTTTGGTGAGGAAGATTGGCTCTGAGCTAACATCTGTTGCCAATCTTCCCCTTCTTTTTCCATTCTCCCCAAAGCCCCAGTACACAGTTGTATATCCTAGTTGCAGGTCATTCTAGTTCTTCTAGGTGGAATGCTGCCACTTCAGCACAGCTTGACAAATGGTGTGTAGGCCCACACCTAGGATCCAAACCAGCAAACCCCGGGCCACTGAAGCAGAGCGTGCAAACTTAACCATGCAGCCACAGGGCCGGCCCCTGGTTTTTTTGAATGGGAATGAAAAGGATGTATAGACACACAAGCTGAAATTGAGAAGAGAGATTGAAAATGTGATGACAGCAAACAAATCGAGGCAAGGAAAGAAAAACAAACACACATGTACGCATGCATTTTTTTCCAGGGGGTCTGCTAAGAATTTTTCAATTTTTTAACCTCTTTTAATTCTCACAATAGTCTTACACGATAAGCATGATTCTCCCCATTTTACAGGTGAATTGAGACTTTGAGAAAAACAATCTGAGATCGGAGCACTAGGAACAGACAAAACCACAATTTAATTCTAAATTCAGTTGCCTTCAAAGACTTTGTTCTTTTCTCTTTAAACATGAGAATGTTCTGTAATCGCCAGTTTTCGCATATCAGGTGCCATCAATCAACAGTATTGATCAATGCCCCTAGTTTCCCATGTGGTGACTGGACCGCTCCCTTTCAACCATCCAGGATGCTGTATTCGCGGGTCCTGTTCTGATGGTGCGCAGATGCTAAGACTAAAATGGAGAAGATCTGTGCCCGGCAAAGTGCCCACTCGCCCAAGATTAATGGCCCCCTGCACCAGTTCTAATGGGACAATCAGAAGACAATCATTGCCACTGAATTCTTTTGCCCTCTGCCATCCCTCTAAGACTTGCTGGTCAAATCACTGGGGAAACCAGGGATGGTCTCCCTCCTTCTCTCACGAATTGTAGCTGCTCTAAGCATTTAGATTTCCACCAGCTGTAGAGTTCCAGCTGATGCGCAGAAGAAGTCTCTACGACAAAGATTTGGGAACCACTGAGCATGAAACAACACTCTATTTAGTCTGTTTTTTCTTCCCAGCTCCTTTTCGTGTCTGCTAAGGATCCCTAACGTCCCCCAAAGTTTTGTCTGTGGGCCTACATCACAATGACCTGGGGTTCACAGTAAAAGGCGGGTTCCCTGGGTGCCTCCAGGCCTAATGCACTACAATCTCAAGGCATGCTGCCTAGGAGTCTGCTTTTTTTTTTTTTTAAAGATTTTATTTTTTCCTTTTTCTCCCCAAAGCCCCCCCGGTACATAGTTGTATATTCTTCGTTGTGGGTCCTTCTAGTTGTGGCATGTGGGACGCTGCCTCAGCGTGGTTTGATGAGCAGTGCCATGTCCACGCCCAGGATTCGAACCAACGAAACACTGGGCCGCCTGCAGCGGGGCGCGCGAACTTAACCACTCGGCCACGGGGCCAGCCCCACTAGGAGTCTGTTTTTAACATACTTCCCTTAGGATTTTTATGGACATTAATACTACGTGTGCCGTAAGTTTATTTACATTCGTTAATATTAATATTTCAGATGAACCAACAAAATCACAGACAAACCAACCACACGGCCAATAGGCCACAGGATCTAAAATTAAGATGGGAGACAGTGAGGCAGATAAAGATGAGTGGCATCAGCAGGTAGCTTTAGCTGGCTAAGAAACTCCCGGTGAACACAATAGTCAGAAAACACTCAACGCAATCATTATTTTCGGGAAGGCTGCATGGCAAGAATTTAGTGGGTAGTTTTATCTCCTTTATGTTCTGAGTTTTTGGAGTTTTCTTATTTTTATAAATATACATAAATATTATTTTGACTATATATAAATTTATATACACATTACACAAATATTTATATAAATGTTATATAAATATTAAATAAATATTTATATAAATGTTATAAATATGACACTGAAACAAGTATCTAAATTGGCCTATTTTGCAACACTCTGCAACACAGTAAAAATTTTAAGTGACTAAGTGTTTACGAAAGTGTTATAATTTGGTCAAAATTCTTATTGGCTGTGTTAGGAAGTCTTCTCAAATTAGAACCAATTTGTCTGTCTTCTTCAGCGTTGGTCACTTGTAATTGAGGCAAGTTGTCACTGTAGGTAAATCATGGGATTCTAAGGTGATGCCATTGAAACTTTATTTAAACCTTAATTAGTACTTCAAACAAAATTATGAAATTGCTGATTTAATTGCTATCAGAGGGATTTGAGGAGATTTATTAAGTAAGAATGGCATCGATTTTAACTAGCATTGTGAGTCAGGACAATCTGCAACATAGAAAAATTCCATTTTGCTTTTTTCCCCCTTCTAAACCGCTATCTATAAAAATGCTTATTGCAGTAATGTTTTTGTTTTTACATTCACTGTGGTTAATGAATCCACTACATTCTCTGTCTAATATTATTTAAATTTGTGGATTGAGAAAATAAAACTGCAGTAATTAAAATCAACTAAAGAGTATCTTGTGCCTCAGGCGTATTGTTATACCGTCTTTACTATCACCAGAATATCAAAATTTGCCTTCTCCAAGTCACAAGAAGCACTTCTGTTTAACTTTTATTTCATTTAATAATCAAAAACTCTCAAGACTATACTGTTTACTTTTTTATTTTCCCATATTTTAGTGCATATTAGGCGAACAATGAAGGTGACTTCCCTTAAATGGCTTATTTAATATACATTATAAATCTCACAGGAGACATTATTTTTTATAGAATTTAATTAAATGCATTTCCTGGAGAAGCTACTCCCCTGTTGGTCTTTTGTCTGTGTTCTGTCTGTATTAACTTGAGAGATAATTATGAAGATAAATATTAATTCAGAATCCATGAGAATGTAAAGATAATTTAAATCCTTTTGTTCACTGTGCATTATTTAATTAAGCATCAATGGTTTGCCCATTGAATTTATCAGGGAAGAAATTGTATGTTTTTGAGATCTTTGCTACAAACTTAAGTGGACTCACAAACACAGAATTTGTCCTTTAAGTATATTTTGCAGCTTCCCACTAATTAGACAACGTCCGTTCTTATAAGTTTCCGTTTTCTTCACTTTTTTGAAGACTATCTCTAAATGAGATCATATTTGTTCATAAAGTCCACTTAGATTAGCTGAACCAGTAAAATTTATCACGGAATTAAAATTGATATCAGCATATAGGCACAATCTAAGTGGGTTTATATACTACTGACAGGGCTCACGTGACCCCAGTTTTGAGAAAACTTGAGAGCTCCTAGGAGTTTGAAGAGAACTAGTTAAATCTGGCGAGAGGATGGAGAACAGGAGAGGACACGTTCGAATCCCCAACACTCCATCCAGCCACTCCCCGCTCTGGAAACGACGGGAGCCTGGTGACAAGCGTTTGGGAGCAGAACGTCTCAGCCACCAGATGTCAGTATGACTAATCAAAATGATAGAGACAGAAAGCCTAAGAATTGGAAATGGGCCCAGAGCCCTCAGCGGACTGGACTGCTGTCCTGGCCTAGTCCCGAACCAACGAGGAATGAGAGATTCGACTGAAAGATGGAGCAGAATGGCTACGAAGAGTGGGCGGGAAAGAGTCTGAAGTCTGATTCTTCGTTGTGTGCCCCAAAGGCTTAAGTTACAAAAGGAAGGCCTTAACAGATGTGACTGACAGGTGCAGGACGAACTTGCTGGCCCAGGATCGGCTCTCTCGGAGATGCAGGAGGCACAGGGACTGAGAGCTGCTGTGCGTCCCCAAGACTTCACAGCATTTCTAGGGGGATGTCTTCCTGGAATAGAAGGTCACTTTCTTAAAACTGAAGGCTAACATAGTCTTTATTCACTTTGTTGTCTCACTCAAATCTTAGGGAATAACCCAATCCTGGTTACATTATAATGTGTTTGTCTGAAAATTACTATTCTTTATTAATTTCGTTCAGATGTTCAGTCATTCACCCAGCATTTATCAAACACCTGCTAGGTTCTTGTCACTAAACTAGTATATCTCCTTCTCTCTGTCTGTGGCTTTATCTCCTGCTGTCATTGCAGATAACTCTAAATGCATATACTCAGATGTGTATACATTGCATACAAATACGTGGTAGTAAATCCAGTGACTACAGGCCAGCAGGAATGCTCCCATAGTCAAACTCAGTTAAGTACATTAAATTGCTATTGTAAGGGAAATCCCGTACCACGGGAATTATGACATGTTTAAGTATGGGTTTGCCCGGGATCAGGTGCTGTCAGGTAGTAGGGCTAATTTGTGATTGGCTATTTTAATAATTTTTATCTAAGGGTTGGGAGAAGTCATGTTGGGCCAGAGTTGTCATTGGAGAGGAAGTTGTAGCCATTCCTATTAGCCAGGAGGGGGGGATGGTGGCCATTGTGATGTTTGCTTTTGTGATGTTATTGTCTTGTTCCATCATGCTTATCTTCTGTTAACATCCTCTGAAGTTACACATGCCCAGCAGGGCACACCAAGTCTTACTTGTGAGCTGCCAGGCTGGCTACAGGCAAGCTATGAGCAGCTCTATAATTTTTCTTTCTTAGTAGCTGTAGTTTTGACATAAACACTAGCTAATAAAACTTTTAAGTCATAATAGCTTAATTAATACCTGCTTAATATCGAATGGATAAATCTGAGATGAATCTTCTAAGTGTGTAGAAAGAGATTTTAAAATCATCCAACAGATCAGTACCCCTATACTTGGTAAAATAGATACTATGATGAGCCTGTAGGAAGAGAGCTCGTATGATGCTTTGCTTGATATTGTGGGAAGCACTGAAGTGTAATTGTTTAAAAAGACACATCTTAAAAAGAAAAAAAATATATAAACACAATATTAGTCTTTGAGGAATTTAGAGTCTAATAAAGTTTACTAACTTTATAATTGGCCGCTGATGCAAGGGTGCAAGGATTCTGTGTACATCAAGATGATGTGTGAAAACTGCTTTAAACATTTGACATGCAAATATAAAGCATTTTCTTCTTTATCAATATTAAATTCTACTCTTCTGTAGACTGGGTTAGGAGAACACTAAAGTTACCTAAAGTTGAAATTTTTTAAAGTTTAGAATTCAGTGCCATTTCAATGATTTGGCTGAAACTTCAAAAATTGTGTGACATAAAAGCAAGTCAGTCTGGAAAATTAAAACTATTAGCAGGAGGAAAATGTAGATTCCGCCCCCGGCACAAATTGCTACCTTTATCTTCTGGATGAGTTTTACCTATTTCTCCTGATACAGTTTTATGAAAAGCAGATGTTACCGCCATGAAATGGACATATAAACCCCAGGATTAAAGACAATCACAGTCATGCAGGCAGCTGCCAAGAAGCAACCATGGAAAAAAATAATTTGCAGGACATATTGTGGCTGTATAACTTCAAATTTGCCCTATACTGCCTCCAAAGGTAAAAATGAAGAAAAACTACTGAAAGATATTGGCAGAAAAAAAAATCTATAGCAAGTCATGTGTACAGCACGTACTTGAAAATTCTACCTGAAAAGAACAACCATGAAAGTTATTTTTATGATTTCTTGGGTAGTGCCTTAGGACTTTTATCACCTGGGTTTTAGATGTCATGGTAGTTATTTAAGTTGCATCTAAACTATGAGATGTATATAGTGCTGAAGTTATTTCTGAATAGCAATATCTGGGGGGAAAAGCAGATTTTCTATAATTTTTGCCATGGTTGCTTCCTTGTCATCCTCATTTTGATAATATTTTATATAATTAATTGCCCTTATATACCTTCATAGATTGGTATGTCCTCTTTCTGGCATGATGCGATAATCTCAGCCACTGTAACTTTCCGGCTAGAGCAGCAAAGTGTATGTGATGGTCTTCTTACTTCAATGCCCCATGAACCCATAAGCTTTGAATTTATCTGTTTAATCCTCCTCTGAAGGTTCATTCATACTTCACCCTCTTGGATTAAACATAGTTCTAACTAGAGGGAGTTTAAGGAACCCCAAGTAAGGAAATCAGAACTTGAACTTCAAACCAAATTTGCAGTGCGCCTGCGTGACATTCACTCAATCAGATTTCAACCATTGATTTATTTCCTTTGGTGTGTGATTTGGGCTAGCTGATAGTAGCTAGATCATCTTTCTCCACCTTCAAATTTCCCTTGAAAGACATCCAGATTGGAAAGGAAAAAATAAATGTTTCTCTATTTGCAGATGACATGATCTCGTATATAGAAAATCCTAAGGAATCTACTAAAAAACTATTGGAATTAATAGGAGTTCAGCAAAGTTGCAGCGCACAAGATCAATAACCAAAATCAACTGGATTCTTATATACCAGCAGTCCAAATGTGAAATTAAGAAGACAATTCCATTTACAATAGTATCAAAAAGAATGACATACTTTGGAATAAATTTAACAAAAGAAGTATAAAAGTTATACTCTGAAAACTAGAAAATATCACTGAGGGAAATTAAGGAAGACCCAAATAAAGGGAGAGACTTTCCAAGTTCATGGATTAGAAGATTTGATATTTTTAAGATGGCAGTTCTCTCTAATTGCAATCGCTGTCAAAAATCCTAGTTTGCCTATTTTAAGAGATTGACAAGGTGGTATTAAAAACCACATGGAAATTCAAGGGATTCAGAAAAACCAAAACAAAACTTAGCATGAAGCGACAGTAATCAAGACAGTGCAGAAGGAGCATAAGAATATGCATATACAATAGAATTGGGAGTCTAGAAATAAATCTTACATTTAAGATAAACTGAATTTTGACAAGAGTATCAAGACAATGCAACAAGGGAAGAATAGTCTTTTCAAAAAAGGTGCTTGTTCAACTGGATAGCCATATGCAGTATGAAAAAGTTGTACTCTTTCCTCACACCATTTACAAAATTTAACTAAAAATGGATCATAGACCTAAATAAAAGAGCTAAAATTAAAATTCTTGCAGGAAAATATAGGAATAAATTCTTGTGACCTGGAGTTAGCTGAAGCCATCTCGGATAATACTGTAAAAGTACAAGTGACAAAAGACAAAAAGACATTATTTATAGATGGGAATTCATCAAAATTAAAAACTTTTGTGTCTCAAAGGACACCATCAAGAAGTGACAAAACAGCCTATGGAATAGGAGAAAATGTTTGCAAATCATATATCTGATAAGGCACTTGAATCTAAAACATATATATATATTTTTTTATCTATTTCTACATAGATAGACAGAGAGAATTTTTATAATTCAATAGTAAGAAGAAAATCTAATTAAAAAATGAGCAAAGAGTATAAATAAAAAGTTGCCCAAAGAAGATACATAAATGGCCAATGAGAACATGAATAGATGCTCAGCATCATTAGCCATTAGGGAAACGTCAAGCAAAAGCACAATAAGATGCTACTTCACACCTTCTAAGATGACTATAATCAAAACGACAGATAATAAGTACAGGCGAGGATGTGGAGAATTAGAACCCTTGTATACTGCTGATGAGAATGTAAAATAGTGCAGCCACTTTGAAAAGCAGGCTGGCGGTTCCTCAATAACTTAAACAGAGAGTTATCATATGACTCAGAAATTCCACTCCTAGGTATATACCCAAGAGAAATAAAAATATTATGTCCACCCAAAAATTTATAAACGAATGTTCACAGCAGCATTATTCATAATAGGCAAAAGGTGGAAAAACCTTAATATCCATCAACTAATGAATAGATAAATAAAATATGGTCTGTAGATGGCTAGTTAGATAGATACAAGTCCCGTATTTGTAGTTCTTTAGGATATAAAATTTATTTTGTGTTGTTTCTGCTGATTCTCACCCATGATGGCTTAATTCTTTATTTTTTGGCAATCTTTGATTGAGAACCTATTGTTGATGTTGATCTTTAGGAATCCTATGAGAGGAGAAGCCTTCAATTCACTGCTTGAACTGGGAATCTTCAAAGTGGCCAAAATTTTGCCAAGTTGGTGATGTCCCTTCAAATGCTCTATGGAGGAAAGCATCTCTAACATGCTCGTTCTCTCTCATTCTCTCTCGTTCTCCATCCATAGAACATAGAATAGTTACATATGAAATGTGTAAACAAATAGATAGAGATTGGCAAACTATGTCCATATGCCAGCCACATGTTTTTGTAAATGAAATTTTATTGGCACACAGCCACTCTCATTGGTTTTCGTATGGCACTACAACAGAAGAGTAGAATAGTCCCAACAGAGACTGTATGGCCCATGACCCTAAAATATTTACTATCTGGCCCTTTAAGAAAGAGTCTGTTAAGCACTGAAATAAGGAATAGAAACAAAACACTAAGCCAAGCCGGCAGCAAAGGCTGTCAGGAAGATTTATGCAGAATATTAAAAAGAAACAAGTGAAACCACTAAAATAAGCAAAACAATAATTTTAAACTTAAAAATCTGGGGGGAATCGATTAAAAAAACAGATGAAACACCCTGAAGAGACAATGAGAAAATTGGAAGACAGCATAGATAGACGAGAAGACAGAAATACGAATGAGAAGTTTAAAGACTTGGCGGATGAAATGACGTGTATGGAGTTCGGAGAGAGAACGGTGGAAATGGAAGGGAAGGGATGCTTAAGGAAACCATGACTGAAAACTTTTCAGAACTGACGGCGGACTTGTGTCGAAAGCTATAAGAAGCTAATAAACAGAATAAACATCGCTTCTTAGTCACATGATGTGGCAATTGCAGTGCACCAAAACTAAAGGAAAAAAAAGAAAGGAGAAAGAAAGAAAGGAAGGAAGGAAGAAAGAAAAGAACAACTAGAGAGGAAAGACTGTTACAAAGGAACAGACATCAGATCAAGAGAAACTCATACTCGAGGAGCAAATGACACGAGAAGAGTAGAATAATATCTCTAGAATATTAAAAAGAAATAATTATCAATCAAAACATTTTTATGAAAAAAAAATCTGTCTTCAAAGAGTGAAGAAACTTTAAGACAAAAACATCCTTAGAGAGAGATAAGTTTTCTGCTAAATGCTCATTAGGAAAAATATTCTGAACCTATATATCTAATATAATGATATTAGGTGTACATTAATAAAATCTCAAATATATTAATAAAAAGACTGATAAAACAACAGGGAGAACTTTGACAAATCTCTCATTATATTGGGAGATTTCAACATATTTCTTTAATTATTGACAGGTAAATGAGGAAAAAAAATAAAGTTAGAAAAGACATGAACAGCACAATTAACAAGCATGCTCTAATGGTATGACGTAGAATTCTGTCCCAAGTGAGACCATACAAGCTGTTCTCAAGCAAATATAGAATAATTTATTAATGATCACATTATAGGCAATAAGAACTTGTATTATACAAATAACCTAAAAGCATAAGAATCAAAAAGAAAAAAAAAAGGATATGATTGATTGTCTACGTAGAATGGTCAGTTAAATATGTGGGCAAATTAATAGAAATAATGGAATTTACCAAAGGGACAGGCAGTGAGACCAAATTAAAACACCAATTGTATTTCTATATGCGAACATCAACTTCACAGCTTTGCAAACTTCCTCAGGTTAACCTCTCTGAGCTTCGAATTCCTCATCCATAAAAATAGGAAAAATAGTAGTGACTTCTTCCTAGCACTGTTAGAGCGTCAAATGAGCTAATACATATAAAATTCTTAGAGGAGTGTCTGATATAAGTTATAAATAAGTATTAGACAGTAAATAATGTAGTATTTATAATTTTTAGGTTAAAATAAATATTTAAGCTATTTCGCACAACCTTTCATGATCTGTCACTTTAATAAGGAACCAAAGAGTTTCTATAAGGTTTTTGCTTTACAAATTGGTCCCAGGAGAGGCGACCTTGAAGATAAACATCCTCAGCTGACTATTTTTTGACAATTACCCACGGTAGGAATAAGATAAAAGTCAGTGTATGTGGTTTGCAAAAATTCTTAGACAAAATAGTGCATTATATAATGCTGAGAATAAAATATTTTTTCATGAAAATATGAAGGTCTTCTGAATGCTCCTGCTATGTTTTCAGATGGGGAAAAAGCAAAAGGATTTTAACAATTATAGAAAATTGAACAAAATTTGCATTTTTCCCATACCTGTAACTGTGCTTTGGCGCTACGGGTAATTCTACAAGCAAATCTCCTTATATATACACATTTAACTATGGGGAAGCTAGTATTTCCCTCAGCTACTAAATAAGTCAAAATAAACATTTCAGTGATATTTATTTGAAGATGGGGCAAAGTTTTGGTTTAATCCATGTGCTTCACTTTGGCCCTTTTAATGTGAAATATATTTTTTCCATAAATATAAAAAGGTTGCAAAATCTTTTGTGTTCATTCTCGATACGAATCAAGGGGATGGTGAACTCAACAAAATCAAGTTATTAGGAAACAAGAAGAAACAATCTGAGGTCAAAAAAAATTACTTTCAGATGAATATCATGACCACAAAATCAATAACTTCAATATATATGCAGTGAAAAGAACACTGGATACTTAGTAAAACGTAGTAAATGAGGTAGAAGACAAACTCAGCAAATTTTCTAAGAAATCAGAGGAAAATGATAGACAAAATATTGAAAACTAAAAGATAAATGACAAGATTAGGTGAACCCATTAACTCATAGTTCAAGGAGAAGCAAAGAGCAAATGTAGAAGGGCCCATAATGAAAGAAAGAAGGGAATTTAGGAAACTCAGGATGTACATGTCGATACAAAGAAAATAAATTAAAACAGAACAACATGAAGGTATAGCTTGGTGTCTAAGACTGATACTGTTATTTTAACGTTAAGAATAAAAAAGAACTTAGAAAGAGATTCTAGATCATCAATATTCATCTGCAAAATAATTAAAATAAGGCGAATCTAAGATTTTCATTGACCACTGACTTCCAGAAGGCAATGATCAACCTACACAGAGTTTTCTCAAAAAGTGATTTAGATCAGCCTGGGGGTCATTTATCTGCCAAAGGAAAAGAAAATCACATTTCAGCTACATAAGAGCTCAGAAAAATAAATACTAAAGGGCAATAAAGTCAGTATATATCAAAACTTGAGAGATACAGGTAAAAAGGAAAACATTTACAATAAATGTACTTTAAAAAGTATGAATGTGAATGAGCAATTTAACCATTTAAAGAATGTAGACTAGGAAGATATTAGACCCTAAGAAAGCAAATGCCTCCCCCCCAAAAAGATAAAGCAGAAATTAATAAAGCAGATAATAAAAGAAAACTAAAACATTGATATGATCAATAAATGTTTGCCTAAAAAATAGACAGAACTTTAGCAGGAAAGTTACATAGAAAAGAAAGAGAGAAATGATTAACTCAGCATTTAGTACAAGAAAGAAAACAACAAAATAATCATAGAGCGATAGAAAGAATGTAGAAACAATGTAGTAAATGCAGAAATTTACAAATGGTAAACTATAAGTAATAAAAATCTGAAAAATTTTTCCTTCGTAGAGTCTTGTAAGAAAAACTGCTAGATGGGATAAATCAAGCTAACAGAAAAGTAAAGAAATACAAATACAAAAAGTAGAAATTGTATCTACTAACCAAAAAAGAAACGATTTTAACAAAAACCTGAAAATACTATGCAAAGCCATAGAAATATTAATAAAGTGTCAATTATATGAAAGAATTTCTGAGAAAATAAAATAATTAAAAGTGACTCAAGATAAATAATAACCAAGGAAGAAAATAAAATGTTTTAAAGTACAACCTTGAAAAAATGTTCATCTCATAAAATTTTAAAGATATCAAAGAAAAAATATGTCCCTGCCAAGACACAAATTTCCCCAATTAAGAAAAAGAGGAAAAGTGTCCTAATTTATTTCACAATGCTATGAAATTATTAATACCATTTTGATCACGATGGATTTACTAGTATCAAATGTGGGACCTGATGTAAATGAGTAGAAATCTGGCAGAACATAAAACAACGGTTTTTAGACATTGGAAAAAAGGACACCCAGGACTCTGACTCTTGAGAGAAGCAACTAATGAATGATTTTCACTATTGCCTGAGCTTTCTGAGAAGACTGTTGGACAGCAGGATGGGCTGGGGGTTGGGAGCATTCAAGAAGAGCACAGCTGTCCAGCTAAATTGAGGAACTGAAGATCAGAGCTCACGAGGACTATAGCAGACAGAATTTTGGTGCAGAGCTTCAGAAAAGTAAAGGAGCCATAAGAAGAAAGAGCTCCTGAAACCTGCGTGGGATGCCCCTTGAATGAACAAAAAGGGGTGCACGGGAGTGATTCTCCACTATCCTGGATAAAGAACTAACGGGAGGCTATAAGCTGAACACTTCCAAGATCACGCTCAGTGCTAAGAGACATTCAGGTCTGAGGAGCCAGAACGAAGAGACCACATCGGACATGAGGGAAATTCAGTAGAGACCACAGAAGGTCTAAGCCTTTGTAGAAGAGCTAAGCTAGTCCTAAATTAAAAGCTACTCGATTCCCATCCTAACAGCCCTGGAGAGGAAGTGAGGCCCCCTGCCAACAGTCAGCAGGTGGATGAGCCAACTTGGAAGTGGATCTTCTATGCCCAAGCAAACGTTCTGATGACTGGAGTCCTGGCCAGGTTCTGATGGCCACTGCATTAGAGACACTAAGCCAGAATTCCCGATCCACAAATCTGACAGAGCTGAAAAAGGTTCTTTGTTGTTTTAGCCTCTAAACTTTGGGGTGATTTGTTACACAGCAATAGATAAACAAAACACCAAGATGAAACCAACTTCCTTCACTGTTGAGTGTCCAATCTACAACTCCAGAAGCCAATGCTGTGCCCCACTTTGCATCATCCCTTGGGAGGACCAACCAGTTACCTGGGGGGCAGCTATTTCATTGGATCCCTTTCATAGGTAGAAGGGAATTCTTTGTCCTCTCAAGAAAATACAAAAAGCTAGGTATAGATTTGCCTTCCTTCCTTAAGGAAGGAATAAAATACTCATTCCATCACCATGGCATCCCCACAATATGGTCTTTTACCTGGGGGTACAGTTCATGGCAAAAAAGTGTGGTATTGATCTTGCATGTATAGAGGTTTGTCTTTCATCATTACTTATCCATAGAAAGAGACATTTTGATAGAGCAGTGGAATACCCTGTCGAAGCCTCACGTATATTCCCAGCTGGGAGATGACACTGTGAGGTTGGGGTGCAAATTTACAGTATGTGGTATATCCTTTAAACCCACAGCCAATATATATATTTTGCCTCTTCCCCCTAAGCAGGGTACAGAAGTCCAATGGAGATGGGAACGCTCTTACTATTATACTTAATAACTCACTGGAAAAAAATGTTGGCTTTACCTTCCCACAACCTTGGAATTGATGGGTTTGGAAGTCCTGGTGGCCAAGAGAGGAATGTTTCCAAAGTAAACATAGTCAGGTTTCTAATGAATCGGAAGCTAAGTCTGCCCTGGGTCCAGATTGCTCGTATGATGCCCGTGAAACAATAGTGTGAGAAGGAGTCTTGTGGAATAGGAGGCTGTGATTGCTCACCAGACCAAGGGCATCTCTCAGGACTCATTTTTGCAATCGTCATGGTCAATGGAAAACCAACACAGACTGGCCTCCCCAGACTTACATTCTGTAGGAACGAAGGTTTGGGTCATCCCACAAGGAAAAAATTCCTGTCTACACCACTAGGAAAAAAAAAAAAAAAATCAATGGCAGAGAAGAAGTTAACATGGAAGGTATAACGTTAAACTGAAATTCAAAACGTTTCTTATTTCGTCCTTACTTTGTGAACCTTTTTTAATCCTGTGATTGGACCTTGTGAACACAGAAAGATATGGGAATGTGGCAGCTATGTTGGATGTTACATAAGTGTTTCTTTTCTTATCCTTCCCCAACTTATATGAAGAATATCAAAGCTAATGTTTTAAATTTCAGGTGGGAGCATGTCCAGACTTATTCCCAGACCCCATATTGTATGGAGTGTGATGAGATTTCGTGCATTTGATACACTAGGGAAGTGTAAGTCTCGCGCAAGCAAAGAACAAGAGTGAGTGCTGAGGAGCAAAGTGGACGGGCTGTAGTCTCTGCTCCCTACTCTTTTCTGTCAAGCTTTCTGCACCAGGAGGCTGACATATATGGAATCTGTTTTCGGTTGGTTTTAGCCAATGGGAACCTGTAAAAAGATCTAAGGGAGAGAGGAGAGTAAGATGAGAATATTTATTCCCCTGATGTCTACCCTTCAAGGCCACCTTGAGCTGGCCATGTCCCCTTGATCAGATGTCGCTACCTCTCTTAAAGTGGCCAGCGCTACACAATCCTCTCCCTCTAAGTTCTGCTAATGGCTTCCTTCCATATCCTTTCTCCACTAACAGCTTAGCTATTATGTTCCATGTTGATTCTTCTAAAATTGTATGTCTGTAATTAATTCTTTTAAATAAGCCCTCTTTGAACCCTATTTGAATGTGCCATCTTCTTGGGATTCTGACTCATATGCTAGGTTAGCTTTTAATAGCCAGAAATGTTTAAGTTACAGATAACTCCACCAGGAACCATGAAAATATTAAGTTAATGAAAGGCAGGGACGAATGTTACACCTCTTTGTAACTCACACAGCATCAAGAGATGTTTTTCCTGACTAATTAAATGAAATATTTTTTTAAAAAGTAAGATCACTTTTAATTCTAGAGTTTGATTATCAGTCATATACACAATATCCCTCAGAAACATGAAAGTATTCTTTGCATAGAAACAGAGAAGAGTAAGGAACAGGGAGTACAGCCCATCACTGGCATTTTAAGATGCCAGGTGCAAGATAAATAACCAATCAATCAGTAAAATAATTTATCTCTAAAATTGGTGTCATGGACTTTCTTAATTACATTGTCTCTATTTTTATATAAATCCTAAGAAGAATCTCTTATCTAGAAACTTATGTGATAATATAGGTGAATTCTTCTTGAATCTATTTATACCACCTAGTCTATATAACTGTATCAGTAATGTCACCGCTCACTATTTAAAAATTATCTTCTTCTTGTCCTACATCCACCTCTTCTTGGCTTCCAGGGATGGTCTCTTATTCTGCTTCTAGTTCTTTTAAAATTCACATTTTCTTTTTTCTGTATGGATTCAGTAGATCATTAAGCCTCAATCTAATTTCTCTAGATTAGTAACTTTATTTTTGTCCCTTTTTCATTAAATTAAATCTTCATTAAAATTTTGACTTTTTTTCATGGCAGAAAATTCTTCATGAGGAAACGTCGTCTTAGATGCTATGTTTAGACACTTCTAATTTGAAGCCAAAAACAGTCAGAGTGAATAAGTTACATCTTTTAAATTGGGGCAGTTGACCACAGGAACGTTTCCAGCTAGGATAATTCAACACGTACGGAGCATCTAAGGTAATTAAGAGTAGTAACTTTAGTTTATTCTTATTATCAGTATCAGATTTTTGCTGAGAATAAGAATATGAACAAGACATGGTTTCTGCCTCTGAGACGCTCCCAGCCTAGTAGAGTCATGCTGAGAAGTAAGATCCCTGGGGAGTCTGACAAGGATTCATTACGTTTAGAAATCCCCCTAAGACATCTTCTGTATTTTGATGTATGGTTTTCTTCCTGAGGCAGAACAATTTCTCACTGTCTGTCCAGCTTCCATTGAAGCTACTGTTTTTGGAAAATGGTTTAGATCATATTTTATTTTATGCTTTTAATTTTGTTATTTATGGTATGAATTTGATCATCTAAGTTAGATCAAAACAATTCTGTCCACGCCAAAAAACAGAATAAATGGTTAACAAACCAATATAATTTTTACTAACATTAGTGTCACAGTCACGAATTTTCTTTTCTGCTTTTTCTCCCCAAATCCCCCAAGTACATAGTTGTATATTTTAGTTGTGGGTCCTTCTAGTTGTGGCTTCTTTTTTTTTTTTTAACAGTCATGAAATTTTTGAATCCCTTAGGTTTGGGAACAACTATTTTGAAGACCTCATTCTGCCAAAATGAAGTTGATTTGTGATAACTACCATGAAATCAAGCGCTGAATTATATGTTCAGACTCTGTTTAAAAGCAAAGAGTAAAAAAGACACAGAAGGGAAAGAGGAATAAAAAAAACAAAAAAAAGGGGGAAGAAAATAAAAAAGCAGGCAACAAAACTAAACTAGGTCTTGTCTGTTAAATTCTTTACATTTTTTAAAAACACAGCATGGAATCTATTACAATTTGTTTTGGTGAGTCATACTAAACACATTCATTGTGCTTTAATATTTGGGTTCTTAATTTAATAATTTGGGCAATGAAGTAGCATTTCAATGGAGCAGATGGACTGAAACAATTAGTAAGAGGGGCAGGATAAATCAATCAGATTAAATAGATTGTCTACAAGATTGATGGCTTTTGATAGTTGACACAAATTTTAGCAAATCTTGCTTATCTAAAGTTAATCCTCTGGAAACTGAAAACATTCATAATCTAGGCAAGAAGGCAGAAGAAAGCACCTCACTCCACCAAAACAAAAACTAAAGGTCGTAAAAAGCCAAAGCGTAATAGAAACACACAGCAGTGAAAGTCTGTGATTAACTTTCCTAGTTTAAGAGTAAGATTCAGTTGTTTGAAAATTTCCTTATATGGATTTCTCCCTGCCTACCAGCACCAAATGAATAAAATATCACTATATTTATAATATGAATAAGTTGGAAAACTTCACGATTCTTCAGATTGCATGTGATATAAATGGCTGTGATAAAATAAACTTGATGATATGCGGAATGTACGATTTTAATTAAATAAAGCATAAATGGTAAGAGAATTAAATATGCACTTCAAATAATTCCAGACATAGCCTCCACTTTCATTACATTATCAATCCTGAATTTACGTAGGAACTATGGAATACAGAGCAGCATAGTCTTATAATTTGTATTCAAAGTAAATAAACTCAAGAAGTAAGTGGCCCCGTTAGTGTACCCATAGTTATAAATTTTCTAGAACAGGGAAAGACAGAAGGGGACATGTGATCAAGGATAATTCAATAATGAAAGTGGCTCGATACACAGAAAACATGTATTAATCAAACTGTAGAAGAATGAAAGTATAAGCAATGAGACACAAAAAGAAGATCTATAATTTTACCTTATGACATACACTGAAGATATGGTGTACACTGAAAACACAAATGTGTTTGGGTCACAGGTTTGAAACTTTTCTAGGCATGAATGTCCTTGTGCCTGGAGCGCTACAGAGATGTGCCTCAAAGACTTGTAATTTGAGTTTTGTTTTGTTTTTGGTAATTGAAAGGCTTGCAGACCAATTTTTTCTGTGTGTGTGTGTGAGGAAGATTGTCCCTGAGCTAACATCTGTTGCCAATCTTCCTCTTTTTGCTTGAGGAAGATTGGCCCTGAGTTAACACCTGTGCCAATCGTCCTGTTTTTTTTTTTTGTATATGGGATGCCACCACAGCATGGCTTGATGAGCAGTGTGTAGGTTCATGCTTGGGATTGGAACCGGCGAACCCAGGGTGGCTGAAGCAGAGCCTGCAAATTTAACCACTACGCCACCAGACTGGCCCCCAGACCAAAATATTTTTTCAGGCTATACAAGGACTATATTATGTTAGCGTTAAATTGAAATTCAAATTATTTCTTATTTCATCCTTATTCTGTGAAACTTTTAAAAGTCCTACAAAAATACCTAGTGGGTATATTTTTTGTCTTTCTTCAGTAAATGTAGCATAGATGAACACATTTATGAATACATAAACCATGCTATTTCCTTTACATAGTTCAAAAGAAAGTTACAAAAATGTCATGGGTCATTTAATCTATGAGTCATATTAAGAGTAATCAAAGGCTATTTTGCAAACCTACACTTTTAATATGAATTTCATCAAAATACTCTGTGTTGCAGATAAAATTCTGGGCTTGGAAGACAATGAGCTTAATTCAGGGTGTTTCCTATGTTCTAAGAAACTTCCTTTATCACACCACTTTTTGGAATTCTTCTAATGTAGATTTGAGGCAATTGAGAGATTGTTTAAGTGAATTATGCCATCTGATTCTTAGGACTCTATTTTTCAAGGTGATAATGCTTAGACACCAAGGAGGACAGGAATAATTTCAGAGCGATCTCTGAATAATAAAGAGCACCTAGCTCGTAGCACATGCTTGGTCTTATTTTATCCTTCTAATCATGGCTATGTTAGGAAATCCATACATTCTTGCCGCTGCCTGAAGGTGCCATGTTGTGTCATGTTTGTGTGTACTTACGAGGTATACCTATGCTATCGTGCAATAAAATGGGTGGATGGAAAGCAGTTTGGATTAAATTTTTTAAGAAAGAATCTCTTTCCATAATCCAACTGATAAAATATTACATATTCAAGTTTGCAACTATATCATGCATTATTCATTCCAAAGGTATTTTTCTAGTGTGTATGAAAATGACTTTTGTGTCTAAACTAATTTGAATTTTATGGACACACTAAGGCACAATACGTACCCTACAAACAGCTCATTTATGACATTTACATGCTTCTTCTTGGGGACATAGAAATCACAAGTATACAGGTTTTTACCACTGATATCATTAGTAAAGGAAAAAAACAGAGGGAAAGCTTCAATAAAAAAGGAACCAATATTTTCCAGTACCATCCACTATACCACATTACTATTTACCTGATTTAAATTTTAATGCTGTGAAGTAAATTTTCATTCCCTTTCCAGATTAAGAAATCTAGAGCAAGTAAGCAATATCTAATGTTAAGCTACTAGCAAATAAATATAATTGGTATTGAAATCCAAGTCTCTTTGAATCCAAAGACCTCATTATGAAAATAATATATCACTTTGTACATTTATGGTAATTTTTAAGCCTCTAGTATGTCTGAAGCACAATACTAGACACTTTTATAATTTCAAACTTGCCTTTTTGCCAAATCTTCATTCTTATTACCCTTAACTCCTAAAAAAAAATACTCTGATTATCTTTAGGAGTTTGCTTAATTTAAAAACCCCATGACATTCAGATGGAAAAAAAAAATAACCTATTATATCTACTGTAGCTAAAATCTGAACTTTTTTCAGATTTTATGTGAAAAATAGAACAAATTCATTATGATGTTAGGATTCAAAGAATGCTATTGTTTGTCTTATAGTTGAATTGGGTTACATGAAATATCCTGTATTCAGAGTGATAATTCGCAAAGTATGCTTTAAAGAGATGCTATATGTAGATAAAATAATACTTACTTGATAATAAAGGATTCTGCTTTAAAATAATGGCTTAGTTTAGCTCTAGACGGAAAACTGGTAATGCATTCTAAATATAGATATATAGGAATTTATAGACACATAAAGCTATATAAACAATCGGTTTTACTAAAATGCTGCAGCTGAACTATTTGCTCTGATCATTCACTGTGAACGATTTAGATTTCCACAGATGTTAAGGCAAGCAAGCGATTTCACTGCAAGTTCTGGGGAGAAAAGTCATTTTTCAAATCTCCATAGACCCTCACCTTATCTCGAATGTTCTGTACTTATTATTAGACACTCATTTTCACCAAGATTATATTCACCTACAAAATGTAAAAAATTTAAATTACAAGCTTCAGAGAGATAGCACAGAATGGTTATATGCAATTTGCAAATGGGCACGAGTAAGAATAGCATCGAGTTCTTCCTGGATAGGTTATTGTGATTTCTCTTTTGTCTTCGAAACTGTTATCAATGTGCCCTTGATTTACCATCAAAGTTGTCGAAATGAAAATCCTCAGAGAAACCGTTTATTATTAAGTAACTCACATAATTGAGCCACAGCAATTCAGCGCCTGGAAATTGTCGTAACTTAGAAAGCTTCTGTTTCTAACTTCGACTTAGTCTGTGAAAAAATAAGAAGCCTTAACAGGCACATGCATTTTCATATCGTAAGTTTCAGCTAACGCAAAGAAGGTCATCTTTCTCTCAAGATGGACATTTATTTTCCTCATAAAGAATAACATATCTTGCAACTTTATGTGCAAAGACTAAGAATTTGTGGCAAGACACACGGCTTGTAGCCTATATTATATAGGGGTTCATTTGATGGCCTTTTCTTGCCTTTCAGAGTCAGCCATGGTGATTAAAGTAGAAAGACGTGAATTACCTAAATGTTCTTCTTTTTCGCAATATTAAAATATATGTACAAATCATTACATCCATAAACTGAAAACTTTCTGACTCTTTGCTTTAAGTGATTAGACATGTATTGCTACAAGCGCTGAGTACCATAACATACAATAAAAACGTAGCTTATTTCATATTTTCTCTCTTTTAATGGGATGTTTCCCAGATTTTAAAAGTAATCTATGAAGTTACTCTTTTGGTAATGAATGCATACACTCCCACAGATAACAATTATAAATTCTATACAAAATACTTAAAAACATCTATTTGAAGCACTGGTGAATGACCAAGAACAGGTGGAAAGTGCAGACGTGTATACCCTTGAAATAGAAAAAACTGTATTTAGTAAGATTTGTGTTTACGTGGATTTTTTTTCCTGAGGCTACTCACAAGCTGACAAGACAAAGATAGCTAGAATTCAAACAGAAATTCGTCATTTTCCCTGCTTGAGGCAGCAGAGGACGGAGCTGCGGGCTACGGGCTGCCACGACAGCTGCAGAGTGAGGGGAGAAATCTTGGAAAGGAGGGAGCTACAGGGAAATGAGTCCCAATGTCTGTGTCTAAACTCCACCCAAAGTCTGGAGAAGCCTACCAGGCCTGTTCTCACCATTTGTATTCAAATGTGTATCAGAAGTCCTAATAAGGTAATAAAAAGAGAAAAACAATGCACTATTGTACAGACTTTAAAGAGATGACAAAGATGATAAAGAAATATTCTGCAAATTTTATGACAACACACGATGACTTGGATAACATGGACAAATTTCTTGAAAGATACGAACTAATAAAGCTCTCTTAGAAAAAAACAGATAATCTGAATAGTACTATATCTGTTAAACAACATAAACTTGTAATTAAAAGCCTTCACGGCTTGGAAAGAAAGGGGAAGACAGGAGAGGGTTGTCTTCGATTCTGTTAAAAGCCACTTGGAGACAGAATTGAACTCCTACAGAGCTATGAACTGCTGGGATCCCCAAAACAGCCAGAGGAGGTGCAAGCATCTGTAGGCAGAGAGCTGTGAGGAGGACAGTAAAAGGAAGAACCTGGTTAACAAAACAGGGATGTAGTGTATTAACTTCGTAGCCCACTGCTGAGCGTTACTTACATAATTATTTATATAATCAATAAAATCATTTGGAGTTTTTATATCAATAAATAAAATTCGCTCTATTTATCTTGCTCTTTTTTTTGTTGTATGGTCCAAGGCACATCCCTTCCAGAGCCAAAAACTCTCCTTAACTTTTTAAAGTTTCTTAGAAAAAATTCTCAGAAGGAAATATTTTCTCCTTAAAATTAGTGTACACAGCGTAGTGTACTAGTAGCTAGCTAGCACCAGCTCTGAAGAGTTGCTTGTTAGGTTTTCAGAAATTTTATGAGCTGATTACATCATTAATGGTGAGAATTTCCACCAAAGAAATCAGCAAAATCTACATAGGAGGGTGTTTCTTTTTTCTTTTTCTTTCAGGAGAATCAAGTTTTAAACATTGACCAGCACACCACAGAGGCTAACTTGTAGAAATATAGCTAAGATTATTACGTCAAAACTTCAAAAGAGTTAGGAATTAATGTTTTTCGTGAACAAGTGTTAATCAAGCACCAATTATGAGACCAAGAAAATTTCCAGAAAGAGGGTACACATGGAGTGAAAGGGTCAAGCAACGTTCTTGTTCTTGGGGGAGAATCAGACAATGAGAAGCATAGATGAATGAATAAATGACGGAATAAATATCAAGAGTAGAGTGGGGGACAGGAGTGCAGTCAGAAAGCAAGAGTTAGCAGGAATAGGGCATTTTCAATTTCAGTAATTTATACAAGAAAAGGGTCCTAAAATTTATCCGGCACATCGCTAAGTCTCGCCTTCACTTCATGGCATGAGGTTGGCATAAGATTGAGAGTGTTTTATTTAAGATTATATACCAGATCTAAACTTTAAAAGTCCACCTGCAAATATTATGAACAAAGTTTCTGACTGTCTATTAAACTTCAATGAGAAATTAGAGGTGAATTTCGAACTCTTTTCACCTGCAATCATTCATGTGGATGAACCTGCTGTGAGCAATAGTGTTTTGAAATTATTATTGATCAATAGTTTTTATTTTCAAAGAATCCTGCTCTAACCTTTATAATTACAATGATTTGATCAACAGTCAGCACTGCTAGATTTATTTCCCCATAATTTGAGCCAGAAATAAAGGGTTCTCGAATTTGTTCACTGAGCTACTTTTTTTTTCAAAGTGAAAATTGTGCTTTTTATGAGAATGTTAATATGGGAAAGTACATTTATGTGGTAATAAATTGAACTTGAAAGAATGTATAAAATTAAACCATAATTTTTCTCTTGTATCACCGAAGATTTAATTTGGTTCCACAGAATACAGATCAAGGTTTCCAGTTTAAATAACTGCCAATTTTGATGCTAACCAATAATTATAAATACCTCTTGGAGAAACTGTGTTGTTCCCATTTTTACTTCTCCTTCTCAATGAATCGTCTTTCTAGAGAATAGCCAGTAAATTTCTGTCAATTAACATTCTGAATTTAGAATATTTTCAGACATGACATAATTGTTGAAGTTCAAAGTTTTCCATTTAACTATATTTTCCATCCATATTGATGTTAATGCTTATAAGTAAATTAGGGATGATATGAATATTAGAAAAACGATAAGGTAACATCAGTTATCTACAAAGAAAGGTACAACTTTTTGCTCCTTCATGTCCAAGCAGCCTTATATAGTTTGAGTGTTAGGTCTCCTTTAGAATAGATTCAGCTGGAGAGCAAAAGCTTAGAAAGGTACTTCTTTATATTTTTCTGACTTTTCTATAATCATAAAAGTAATTTCCCAGTAGACATATAATCATTTGATCAGCTGATCATTATACCACTGCCATCTAAGGCATAAGAACACAATTATAAAATATTTGTTTAAATATACTTTTTACATATGATTTTCCCTACCAGTAACATACTCATTTACATACTTCTACCAGATAATTTTCTTTTAACACCCTTGGAAATATTTAAAAGCAGAAATTCATTTTCATTAACACTGTCTGTGTTTTGTTATTGCTGTGTTCCTCTGTTGACACTGTCATTATTGAGCTAACGTCCACATTTATCTGTGTTTATATGTATAGTAATAAATTTAAATAACTATTTTATTTTCCTGAACTATTTGCAATAAAACATTTACTATCAGTTATAATACTTCCTTTTAATTGTCTTCTTTTTGCCCAACCACCAAAAATTAAACCTTTAGGGGCCGGACCAGTGGCGCAGTGGTTAAGTTCCCACATTCCGCTTTGGCAGCCCGGGGTTCACCCATGTGGGTCCCGGGTGCAGACATGGCACTGCTGGGCAAGCCATGCTGTGGCAGACATCCCACATATAAAAAGTGGAGGAAGATGGGCATGGATGTTAGCTCAGGGCCAGTCTTCCTCAGCAAAAAGAGGAGGATTGGCAGCAGATGTTAACTCAGGGCTAATCTTCCTAAAAAAAAAAAAATTAAACCTTTAAAAACAGCTCTTCATCACCATATAACTACAAGTGCAGGCACATTTCTATATCAGTTTTAATAATAAGGTCTTATTTTAATAGCTAGAAACCTCAAAGTGTATCAAGGATAGTTTCCAAAGGCTATACGAAGAGAAATTATCACCACTTTTTTCCCTTTCAAATTATTCCCATTAATTTTCCCCAAGAATTGATCACCCTCTTCTATCATTATGCAATATTTGTCATGCTTACATCCTTCCAAAAAAGTCATTAGGCTCACTAAAAAGTAGCTGAGTATAAAGCATATTCAGGCCAACATAATTCAGAGGAAGCAATTTATAAAAATGTTTGCAATTGGCTTCAGCTGTTGGAGTCAGCAGTTGTGCCTCGTTCCCTCTCAGAAATAACTTTAAAAGTCAGAAACTTAAAGAAATCAGATTAATTTCTCTTCGTTTTTACATATTTGTTATTTTCTTTTAATTCAATTGCCCTTCATTTTATTTCTCTTCTTATTTTTTGGTATCACTAACACATTTGTTCTCATAGCCAGAGACATAGTCTTGCTTAAAGGTTTTTTTCTCAAATATTTGGGCTCATGTAGAAAAGGCTCCTGCGAGCTTTCCTACACATTAATGTGCTTGCCCTCCAGCACTTGGCCAACATGATCTCCCTCCCTGAATAGAAGAAATAGTTTTTAATTTCTATTCATCATTTAAACAAATATTCATGGGAAAGTGTACTCAAATAAACACTGAAAAGATAACAAAGATGTGGTTGCTACCTCTGGGAACTCTCCCTCATGCTATCAGGGGCCACCCATCAGTGTCTTGAAGAAGGAGCTAGAAACAGACTTGAAGCTAGATTGGGCGATGGCTGCTTTTATTTTCCTAGTTTTCAAAGTTTATCTCAGAGCAACTCATGGCATTCTTAAAAGCAATATTTACACAAAGACAGCTTGGTTCACAAAATATTCGACACAATCTTATTAGGCTCTGGGGAAGGGAGAAAATAAAAGTTTCCTGATCATAAGGATAACTTGTGTCTCTCACTGAGGGAAATGCATGACACATTCCTAGACCAGAAGGAGATTATGGTTTTCTTCTACTGGGATCTCAATTTTGTCGCATTGCATCTATCTTTGGTTTTAAAGTCCTTTGTGTTCCCAGATTTCACTATTCATAAGCCTTATTCCTCTTAAACCCACATTTTCTTCTGTAAGACTGTGGTGCCCCATGTGTAAATGTTCTGTAGGAGATGGAGGGCTGGTTCTTTCTTAATCTTAGAAATAAGTAAAGGGAAGGCTGACATAACAATTACCTGGTTTGGATCTACTTTTAAAAAAATCAGACATGGACACATGCCAAGTCACCAAGTTCTCAGAATTATAATGAAATAGTCTGCGTTCCCAGATATCTTCTCTATTCTGGAGGAGACAGCTACTAAACATATTGTCAGTCTGAATGAGTTCAGTAGCAGCTGTCAGACAATTTTAGCCAGTTTCCTACAGTCACATAAAGGAACAATGTTACCACGATATTAAGAAATGTCATTAACTGTTACCAGAGTTTACATATGCTACTTGTAACAGTTTCATTAAAATTTCTGTTATCCCCCCAAGACTGTATTACTTAAAATAAAATAGATTTACAAGGTTGGGGCATTGGTAAGAACAGTCTGTTTAGACAAAGATATCAAGAGAAAAATGTATATTTTCCTCAGATAAGACATTATCTCTCATGTTTAACAATATATTAATGTTTTGAAATGATATATGGCAATTTCAGCATTGATGCTATTTATGTTGGATGACCAAGGACAACCCTTTGGTGTTACTTTGGTACTGGAATTTTTGAAAGAACAGACATTCCTCTGGATTGACCAAAGTGGAGATATTGGTAGAAAAGATCTTAATAGTAGGGTTTAGCCACCCCTCCTTAAAAGCTCAACTCTTAGTAAGACTAACCTCCCAAAGCCATTCATCATTTCCACATCTCAGGTCAACACGCAAAAGCTGAGGAAAAATAACTAGGATCGTGGAGCACAAACAGAGCTGAACGGTGCTATAGACTGAACCACACGTGCCCCCAAATCCATGTGTTGAAACCCAATCGCCAATACGATGGTGTGTGGAGGGGAGGCATCTGGGAGGTCATTCGGTCAACAGAGTGGAACCTTCATGAATGGGATTGGTGCCCTTATAAAAGGCGCCTAACAGACCTCCCTCAACACTTCTGCCACTTGAGGATACAGCAAGAAGACGCCATCTGTGAACCAGAAAATAGGCTCGCGCCAGACACTGAATGCTGACTCCTTGATCTTGGACTTCCCACCCTCCAGAACTAGGAGAAAAAAATTCTGATATTTATAAGCCATCAATTCTATGACATCTTTTATAGCAACCCGGACAGACTATGACAGGAATTGGTCCCAGGAGTGGGTGTTGCTGGAAAAAAATACCTAAACATGTAGAAGCAGCTTTGGAACCGGGTGAGGAATAGAGGCTGGAAGCATTTTGAGGTGCGCTCTAGAAAAACCCTCCATGACCTTGAAGGGACCTTCAAAATCGATTCTGGTGAGAGCTCAGACAGAAAAGAGGAGAGTGCAGAGAAAGCCTCAGTCTTCTTAGAGAATCCCCATGTAATCCTGAACAGAATATTGGTAGAAATATGGACAGCAAGGGCCAGTCTGATGAGGTCTCAGAAACAAATGAGGAAAATGTTATTGGACAATAGGCAAAAGGTGATCCTGGTTCTAAATTGGCAAAGAACTTGGCTGAAGGGCGTTTGAGTTCTAGCTCTTCGTGGGATGCAGAACTTGCAAGAGATGGAATCGGATAGTTAGCAAAAGCTATTTCTAAGGAAAGTGTTGAAGCTGCCGCTAGGCTCCTCCAGACCGCTCCTGGAAAAATGAGAGGGAGAGAGCAATGACCTAAAGGTCGATCTGCTAAGCAAAACGGGGAGGAGAATTTAGAGATTTGGAAAATTCTCAGCCTATCCACATCGCAAATAATGAGAACACTAAGGATGTGGCCCAGCAACCATTTGATAAGATTTGTATGAACTAGCCATCTCAAGAGAAGCTTGAGCTGTTCTCTAAGACCTTGAAGAAGGAGCCCAAAGGCAACTCAGAGACCATCAGAAAGGCCACTCCCATCATGGGCCCAGAGTGCACGGTCTGTGGTGGGGATGGGAGGGCAGAGCAGTTTCAAAGGAAGTGCCACTGGCACCTGCAGAACCTGGTGCTCATATGTTGGAATGTAATCCATCCCCAACGTGATGGTATTTGGAGATGGGACCTATGATTGTTGATTAGGTCATGAGGGTGGAGCTCTTGTGAATTGGATTAGTGACCTTATAAAAGAGATCCCACAGAGCTCCCTCAGCTCTTATACCACCTGAGGACACAGCAAGAAGACAGCCAGCTATGGTATTCTATTAGCAGTCCAAATGGATTACCACACAGGGCTTCCATCTCTCTGAGAGAGAGGCGAGACCTAGCAAAGACTATGCTACAGTTTGTAATTTTCTAGCAATTTCTGAAAAATTCAAGCAAAGGAAAAAAAATAAAGCCTAAAACAAAAAAGCGCTACCAGAAAACCAGGCCTGCTTACATACACACGCAAAAACTGTTTTAGAAGGAACTTTCAGCTATTGGGCAAACCGTAAAATCGTGTGATGTTGAGTGAGCTTAACACAGGTGGAGATTAATATCGGTTCTTCCTTTATAGAAAAATCACTCAAGGCAGTTGCCTCCTTGACTGAACTGTGACACAGTGTGCTCAAGTATAGGCTCTCAGAGAAAGACCTTCTGGGGTCATAAAAAAAATCAAAACTCTGTCAGTCCAATAGCCAAGAGGAAATAGGAAACCTACTCAATGTACTCCTCCAAGCACAGGCTAACCCACATAAACCCCATACTCGGCCACATAAACCCATTTGGCTTTTGCTTTTTTCCTCCAGAGGAAATCTGCTTTACAACAGCAGGTTATTTTTAAATGAATTCATTAAATATATTGCCGATATATTCTGTTCTTTAATTCATCAGCTAGGCATTCATAAATTTGTCAATTATGTCAGAATTAATTAGCTAGCTAAACTCAAATATTTTGTAATAACACCCCTGAAGACCATATTTTGTCTTGAACTTTCATTTAACATATGTTCTTGACTTTAGATTTCTATAGATCTTAAGATGTTAAATAATAAGCTTCCTCTTTGGCTGATATTTAGAAACATCAAAACATTCCATCTTGAAGTCAGAAAAAGCTGTGAGAACAAGTTTATTCAGGGCAGAAATTCTCCCTGTGGTTTAATTAAAGATTGGTAATTAGGATTATTATGTGGTGTGGCTTATCCTGAATTCTGATCACTGTGCTTTGTTCCCAGTTGGCCCTTTTGATCTTTTCTTTCATGCTCCAAATAGTTTTACCAATTTGAGTCTGAAAAAAACTCCTTTGTGACTCAATTTATAAAATAAATGTGCTACAACAGTTCAGGGAGAATATTAATGAAGATATAATGGGGATTATATAATGAAGTTATTTCTTTTGAAGTGTGCTCTACCCAAATTTATTTCCATATCTACTTTTGTTTTAAAATGTGATTACTATAAACATCTCAAAATAGTTATCAATTATCATCTGTAGGTTATGTGTATGTGTGTACATATGTGCATGCATGGCTAACTTATTCCCTTCCCTGTGAATTTTTAAACATGTTACGGTTTTAATAATTTCTCAGTGGAAAGCACACTATAATCCTTTTTATAAACAGGGAAATAGATATGGGAGAGATTTCCTCAAGACTTTTCAAGTGTCAGAATTTAAAGATTTTTCCTTTTGCCAATGCTTACTACTTCCACTTATCCAAGAAAATCTAGAAACTTGGTTGAAATGATAAACCATGAAACCTCAGTTTAAATGATTGGGAGGAGGTTGGCATCACAAATGAAACTTTTGCTATTTGGGGGGGATAAAAAAGTTTATAAGCTGGAGAAATTTGGTCAAAGCAAAGATTCAGTGTGACATGATGAGAAAATCTTCCACACTCTCTCAATTTCGACCTCAGGGAAATCAATAACTGCTAGGAAAAGCCCAAGCTTGGGAGCTTTATTAACCCAGCCCCAACACCAGCGAACTCAGGAAGAAAAAGAAAAATCTTGGCATTTTAGTTTCTTCTTTTCATTTGAAAACAAAAGTTCCATCTAATTCAAACTTGACATTTTAAAACCCATTTTCTTTTGCACTACAGCTCAAAAGGAACAAACACATTGTGAACCTCCCTTGTGGTTAAAATAATGCACTACCGGCCCCAGTCAATTTGCTGTTTCAATATAGTAAAAATGGTAATGGTGGAAAAAAGACAAATCATAGAATTGCGAAAAGGAAAGTTTTATCTTAAACCTGAGATAGGAATAAATAGCTGATCATTTAACTGCATTCTATCAAATATTTCATGAGATTCATCTAATTTTTTATAATATTTTTCCTGCCTGTGGCTATAATTCTTTGACAAACTGTCTTAATTCTATAATGATTTACCACTCTAAAATATGTTGATAGGGAGTATAAGTGAGAATGTATATGCTTTCTCAGTTCTTACGATTTTTAGCTCCATTTGTGGTAGCGGTCACGAATTCCATGAAGGAGTCCCATTCTGTATCTATTATGTTTGTGTTCTACGGGCAATTGAAGAAATGGTTTCTTGATATTTTACTGTGACCCTGTTGACTATTAATACATGGTAAAAAAGTAAAAGTGACTCTCTGTATCATGTATTATAAGCAGGGTAAATATTATGATAATTAACAGCCCCAAATCTTATCAAAGATTTCTCTCGCAGTCAAACAATTGCTGCCAGGTTCAGGCAGCTTTCCAGGCAGCCGTCTCCAAGGCAGTTGTCCTGCGTGGTGGGCTCAGCATCCCACGTTACACCTCCATATCATCAGGTCTTCAACAACTACAGCAGCAGAATGAGAGAGCATGGAAATACGCACATTTTCCCTTTAATACTTCAACCCGGAAGTAATTCATGACACTCCTGCTCACATTCTCCTGCCAAGGCAACTGCAATGGGCTTACCTAAGTTCAAGGGGTCAAGAGAGCGCCATCCTCCGGAATGCCCGAACGGAAAGGAGAATCAGAAATATTGTCGGGCAGCAGTAACACCTACTATACCCTCTGAGATTTTTATTTACTTGTCTGTTGATTTGTTTTCATGATTGCAGTGTCATTCGGGAAGGAGTTGGCTAACTTTTTCCGTGTAGAGTAACACAGTAAAGATTTTCAGCTTTGTGGGCTATACCCTCACAAGTACTCACGCATTTGGTGTAACCTAAAAGCAGCAACAGACAAGAGATCAATGAACATCCTGTGTTCCAATGAAACGTTATTTTACAAAATGCGGTGGGCCTGACGTGGTGTATAGATCATCGTTTACTGAATCTTGACTTGAGTTACACCTACCCCTCTGACACAGAGGCCAGATGCTATTATCAAGAGACCCCCTGGCTCCTCCTCTGTGTGACCACTTCTTGGTCTTCTACCAATGCCACCTCATCTAGACATGCAGGTTGTGCACTGTAGAAACGCAAGGGTCATTTTTTCACATTAACTACAAAATTAATGGTGCTTCCTGGACTTCTGCCAAGTGGGGACCCACCTGCTAAGGACAAGTTACATCAATCGCTTATACTTCTGTCTCATAGACATCAGTGTGTTCTCTTAACTATTAGGACAGAAGTCACATGTAACAGTGCTTCATGGGATGGAAAAGGTCTTAGGGGATCCACATACACAGTAAACGTTATCATAACCACTCTTTTTGATATGATTTGTGAATAAAAAGTTATAAAATATTGAAAAATACAGAAACAGCAAAAGGAAAATTTAAACACTTAATTTTTAAAAATATTTCTAGTGTGGTATGACACCGCATCATCAACTTTACATTCCATCTTTGGTTTTGTTTAATGTCTTCCATGTTATAAAGTTTATGTGATTGTGATTTTTTATGAGTCTCTAGCTTTTCATTAGTTAGATCAACTGTGATTTCTTTGGCCAACTCCCTTTGTTGGAAATTTAGCATGTTTCCAATATTCACTAGTACAAATACTGCAATGAAATAGTTACACATACATCTCTGAGAACATCTCTAGTTATTTTCTTAGGATAAATTCCTGTAAGTGTAATTTCTTAATCATTCACACAGCTCAAGAATATTCTCTAGCTCTTGATGCATTTTCAGAAATTGTACTCCGGAAAGAACATACCCCTGTATATACCCACAAAGAGATGTGAACATTTCACATTATCCTCACCAACACTGGGCATTATCTTCATATGGATAAATCATGTAAAAACACACACTCTTAATTATCTATTATTTCCTGATTCAATAATGACTTATCTGGCAATTCCAGTGAACAAATTTGCATACACACGCAAAATGAATTTTCCAGAAATTAGAATGTAACTATGAGTGTATATTTGTTGTATAATTATCTTCCTTGTGACATAGAGGAATAATTAAAATTTTTCTTAAAGGTTTTGCGTTATCATTAAGACAAAATAGGATGTCGTTTTCAGAGATCATATCAATATTAATGAAGCTTCGCTCTCAATGACATATTTCTGTACTGCTTAATTTTGTCCACCTTGAAGATTTCTTATTTTTATAGCAAGAAAAAATAGATATAAATAAATGCATACACATGAGGAGGGACTGTGTACCAATAAGCTGCTTTCTCAACGTCCCTCAGGAAAATCAATCTTATTAATGTGTAGCAACATCGTTACATGATTTATGAGTTTATACTTTGTTGCTTGAGTCGTCTGTGTGCATTCTTATTCTTTTGTGTTGAACAGCAGAGAGAGAGGAAAACCAGCTCTTCTAGTTAGTCACCGAAGTGGGAGGAAGATGGTGGTGATGGAGAAATGGCTTTGGAGAGGGTGCCTTCAAGGGCAGTTTATCTAAGAGGAAAGGTGGGGCATGGAAATCAGTTAGAAGCCTTACATTCTATTGAGGGTCCGGTTAGGAGTCCTTCTCTTCGGTTATACTTGTGTTTTTCATGTTTTTCAAGTTTTCTTAAGCTGCTTTTTCCTGACTTCAGTGTACTCCCAAATGCCCCCTCGAATAACTTTCTCTTGTCTACTAATGGAATCATGAGAAAAAATTTACATGAGATTTTTTTTTCCCTCATAGAATATATGAAAGGTAGTTGTTGACTGTAACAATTATTGTTAATTGGTAAATTTTCTTTAGCATTTTTAAAATGTCATCTACAACCTGTACTCCTATCTTATGTACCAGGCATGTATTAAAAATGAAATAATAGAAATGCAGTACGAAGAAGACAAAAAAAAGAGAGTGAGTGAGGTTAAAGACTTCTAAATTCTTGGGTAATACTAATATTAATGGCCTATTTTATAACAGAAACTATACTGTATTTTTGTTATTATACACCAGTCAATAAAAAATAAAATATTAGCACTGCATCTGAATGTTGTGCTGCAAAAACTAAATGACAATATGTCGGCGATGACAGTACTCCAGACTCTGTATAACCTCCAACTCTAAGGAGCTCTTACAAGATCACATCATTAGCCAAAAAGTTTAGCATTCTTTTCCTCCGATAGGGAACAAAATTAGACATTATATCTCCTGTATCTCTAACATCAGGATGGTAGCAAGACGAGAGTAAACCCAACTGCAGCAGACATGGGTAGCTGTCTCATATTTCCATTCTCAGCCTCTCAATGTTAACCTGAATACATCGTGACAGCTGTTATTGCCCAACCTCCCTTACATGCAGGTGTAACCACGTGACTAAGTTCTAGTCAATGGAGTGTGAGAGAATGTCATGTGATGACCATCAGGCTGTGCCCTGAAAGGCACAGTTCATGCCCCACATGTCTGCCTGTCTCTGTCTTGCTGGCTGGAACGCAGATCTCAGAAAGGAGCAGCTGTCTCAGATGGAAGGTGCACAGAGTCTAGCAGACGAGCAGGACAGAAGGAGCTGGGGCCAGGCACTGGACAGCCACCAATCACACCCGCAATACTTTTGCTCTGACTGTACGTAAGGAAGAATTAAACTCCATTGCCATTTTCTACTTCGGTATCGCAGCCAAAACTTTACTCAATTAATCAACCAACACAAACAGTTTGTGGCACCAACACAAGAGTGAGCACTATTCCTTATTAAATGGTCATGGTTGTATAGTAAAATACTTGTTTCTTAATTTTAAATAGATAAAGCAGCCTGGTTAGGAACAAAGTCAAAAGATTCTGTGAATATATATATATATATATATATGAGAAACTGTGAGTAAAATATGCAATACAGTCAAATAGCTTTTACATGTTGACAATAAGCACTGCAGCTGGGGACGCAGAGGCAGGTGTAACTCTGTCACAGGTCGTAACCAGTGTAATTACATTCAGGTGAGGAAAATACCTTGGGATCACATAGGAGTAATGCTTATGTTATACACTGCAAATGCCTACAGTTATAAAATCTATTGTACTGTGCCCCTTATTTTGTTCAAATTTTCTCATATAAAACTACTAATATTAAAATATCTTTGATTATTTAGAAGATTATAAAATTTAATCAATCTTCAACAAAGATTTGATTGCCTCCTCTTTCTCCCTCCTCTAGGCATTAGAAAGCAAAAGCTAACGCACAGTGCACATCCGTAAGAGACTCCAAGTCAGGTTCAGGAACAAAGGCGGGAAAACTCACCGTAATAGATCTTAACAAGTTAGTATGAACAAAATACTCGGGGAGCACATATGGGTAAGTGATTCATTTTCTTTCTGGAAGTTAGAATAGGTTTCGTAGAAGAAGTGATATATGACCTAACCTTAAAAAATGAGTTGTGTTTTTCCAGCTTTGTCCTTTCAGGGGTTTCCTAAAGTCAAATTTATCACAATGCGAAATGAGCTGCTTCAAGAAGTGGGAAATTTTCTGTCACTGGAGGTGATGGAGCACAAGGTGGACAGAGCTCGAGGAGAACGTCGTGGTGGGGAGTCAAGCACCTGTGTTGGCGTGTTTGGCAGATATGTTTGGCTTCTCTAAGTTGCTTCTTCCCTGAGATGGTGAACTTCTAAATTCTGAGTTGGGGTAGGTGTTGAGTGGAGAGAGGGCGAGGGGAGAGGGGCGTGGGGTAAACACATTCCAGTGGACTGCATGCACAAAGCTCTAAAAACAATTCACATATTTGAACAGCGTGGACTAGGCCTGTGTGACCAGGGTGGACAATGGCAGGTGTGCTCTGGTGGGGAGGAAGTTGAACAGGCAAGAGACGAGACGGAAAATACGAACTGAGTTCAGATTAACAAAATCCTCAAATACCGTGTTCAGGAGTTTTAGATTTATTGAATAAGCTATTGAAATACAACAAAGGTTTTTGAGTAAGAAAGAGATGTGAGAGATTGGAAAGAATGAGGTGAATATGTCATTACTCACAAAATTAAATAATATCACATGAGATGTCCAGTGGGCTTCGGGTGTTTTTGCCCAACAAAGCACATTTCCTTCTCTTGCTAAAAGTGCCTCCTTTGCCTTTTAGAACCACCTCTTCGCAACTACAAGTGATCTTGGTATGTCTGTCAATTAAAGTGGGCAATAACCTAAGCCGGGAGATGAAGAAGTTCTCCTTGAATATAAGTCTTGTGTAGAACCCCACAATTGAAGCAGATGATTCCCCTCACCCCAATGACCGCACCTTGAAGAGATGACTTATCAGTTATAAACCGAGATCTGGAGAGTTGCCTTGTTCTTGAACTTCCTAAAGTATCATTGTTCAGCTTTTCCTTCATTCCTGTTTGCTATCCCACATGCTTCCATAAATTCTCATAGTCCACTTCTGTTGTTTGCAAATAAGGGACCCCAGTACACACTCATAGCAGTCCTGTCTGATAATAAGCATGTGCTTCACACATTACTAAGTCACTTGGCGGGATCATTGGTATCATTCAAAAAAGAGTTGTGCTGGGTATCAGCAAGATGGCAGAAGAGTAAGCCCCACACTTTCCTTCCATCAATGGACACACCAATTCAACAATAATATACAGCCTATTTCCCTTTGCAAGAAACCCAGAGACCAGTCAAAAGGCTCCGGAACTCCATGCAAAGTGCAAAAATAGATGCATCAAAGCTGGTAGGAAAATTCGCGGCACCCTCTCACCATGATCTCTCCTCCTGGCAGAGCACCACATGATCCAGCAGAAACCCCCCAGTGCCCAGCTTCTCTCTGAGCAGAGAAGGAGAGATCTGTACCACATATCCAAAGTCCTGACATTCCAGGGGCTACCTAAGGGACTAGTATCTGTCTTGCCTGAGTCTGAGCCCTGACGAGAGAGGGCCCCAGGTCGGGAGCCACTGAGAACAAAGATGAGAATTTAGGCTAGTATATACTCACCTGCCATACCCTTCCCTCCAGCTCAGCACAGAACAAGTGGATGAAAACCCCCAAATCCTAGCTTCCCTTTTGGGAGGGAGAGAATTGGAGCAGGACATCCCAGTGGTCAGCACTGGCTTCTGTCTTGCCCGCCATGGAGTACGGATGGGAGCTGGCATTCCGTAGGTGTCTGGGAGCCAGTGAGAACAGAGGCAAAGGTTTGGGCTATTGCATACTCACCCGAAACTTATAGATACAGAATCTATGAATAATGGTAATCAACTATATTTTGTTAGGCATATTGCTGCCCCAAATAAACTCAGGGAGGAAGAACTTTAAGAAATAATAAAGGATTACAGTCAAGTTGCAGGATAAAAAATCAACGTACAAAAATCAGTTGCGTTTCTATACACTAACAACGAAGTAGCAGAAAAAGAATTATGAATACAATCCCAATTACAATTGCAACAAAAAGAATAAAAGACCTAGGAATAAACTTAACCAAAGAGGTGAAAGATCTGTATACCGAAAACTATAAAACATTGTTGAAAGAAATCGAAGAAGACACAAAGAAATGGAAAGATATTCTGTGCTCTTGGATTGGAAGAATTAACATCGTTAAAATGTCCATACTTCCTAAAGCAATCTATAGATTCAACGCAATCCCTATCAAAGTTCCAACTACATTTTT